>NW_026614700.1:0-132061 GCF_030052815.1 Hevea brasiliensis | reverse complement strand
ACTTACATTGAATTTTCCCCACTTTTCTCCTCCTTGGCAGATAAAGGAAAAGTTCATGAAGTTAAAATTCCATCCCACAATGAGGTTATGTCTTGGGATAGTTTAGCAATTTAAGGGGATTTTTAATTACTCATTTTTCATGAAACTCTAGCATTTAAAATATATATATATATATATATATATATATATATATATATATATATATTTACAAATAAATTTAATTCAATAATATTATAGCCATTTTTAAGATGATGAGGCTTCAAATTCAAATATCAATCAAGCCAATTATACAAAATAATTTTTTTTAAGGCATTATCAGCCATTTTCACTAATGAAATTTTTTTAATAATTTAAGGTATCTTATTTATATTTTATTTTTCTCATTATTATAAAATTTTTTATTTTTTATTTCTTTCTTAGTGAAAGTTTTGTCTTCTTTTAGTTGAAGTTTTTTTTTTCTTATTTGCATGAGAGTTTTTTTTTTTTTTTTTTTTTTTTTCATTCTTGAGAAATAGATCAATATAATATCTGTTCAAATATTGCAGTTTCATGCAATTTTTTAAGGTAAATATATTATATCACATGAATTTAAACTTTCAAAACAAGCATTGGCAACGCTGAGAAATAATTTAAGGAGAATTATCAATTCTTCCGTTATGACATATGCATTGTGTCATTGCATTAGCCATATATATTTTGTTAAGTATGAGTTTTATCTACACTCAAGTGTATATATCTAATTAATATATACATGCCACATTATATAAAATTATGTTGATCTTATTCAAAATCATGGTAGAGCTTATTTAAATTTATAGTTTATTAACTTTTTATTAGTTAGGTGAATATACATCCAGGAGAGTATAAAAATTTTTCATTCTCTTAATTTATTGGTTATATTTATTTATTTTTTTATAATTTTAATATATCTTACTATTACAACCAAACACAATTACTTGTATCAGTGTTAAAAAATTATATGTATTAAAAATAAAAAAAATAAACCATTAGTGTAATTTGCATTTACGGTTGCTTTTTGAATTATATACGTAATTTCACATTTGTGCGCGCATATATATGTTGAAATTTAATTAATTTAGTCAATTAATCAAGTCAAAAATTAGTTGCATATATATATATATCAGTGCAATATTCATTAATTTTGTAGGAGGGTGATTTATAAGAAATTATTCATTAATAATGCTTTTGCAATATTCATTACTAATCTAATATATAATGTTTAGTATCTATTTAAAATTACTACATTTTATTGATTTAGATTTCATTAGTTTTGGACTACAAAACTCAAATTTTCTTGCTTGATAATAAAATATATTAAAATGCGTGTCATATTTCTGTTGCTTCCTCAATCTGTATTCTCTACTCCTAATATTTATTGCTTTTATTCATTAAAAATAATATAGGTAAATAGACATATTCTAATACTGAAAAGTTTTTATATATTTTACGTCAGAGTTGTATAATAAATCACAAATTAATTAGCTCAATGGTATTGAGATTATTTTCTAAACTATTGAAATTATTTTCTAAACTATGAAATTAAAAATTTGAATTTAAATGGAAATCCATCATGAAAAAATTATACGATAAACCCATGAGTACCTGACCAATGATAAATAAAAAATCGCTATTTTTTTAATTTCTTTCAACAAACTCATATAAGGAAATTTCCATTAAATTATTTATTATGTTATTTTTATAAGCAAGCTAATTTTTATTAAAAATTATATAAAAACCAGAAAAAAAAAACATAACTTATGCCGTCCAACTAAAACACGGCCAGTGAACCTTTTTAATAAATCTAACTTAAGACAACGTATGTTAAGTGAAAAATTCTTTATTATGTTACACATAACTACTTTTTGTTTTAAAAAAATGTAGAACTAATATTTTGATAAATATTCAAATGTTGGTGCTTCAGATATAAAGCATGCAAGTAAAAAATTATATCATTACAATTACAAAACGTGACACCTAAATCGATTTCAATGTCTATTGAAATTATGAATTAATCGAATCAGTTTTCAACAATATTATTGTAAAATGAAAGAATAAACTAATTTTTATATTGTATTAATTTTTTTTTAATAAAAAAACCACTAATGCTGAATTTAATAATATTAAATTAAAGAAAAATAACTCATGTAATTGTCAAACCCAACAAAAATATTCAAACTACGTCAATATACGAATTTTGTTTTATTATAACTGATTTGATTTGTCGCCTTGGTGTTAAACACGTTTTCTGATCTGGCACTCTGATCGACCTTTCCATACTGAATTTTCAATAAACAACAATAGTTAATATTGCTGATACAATTGGTTTTGGTGACATATTAAAATTAATTGCTGAAGGTCAGATTTCATTGGTTGTTACAGTTGTTGAAAACCTCTTCACTAAAAGACTTTAACTTAATAACGAATCAGCAGCAATAAATTGGTAGCTAAAATTCATTGCTAATCTGTATTAGTCGTGATTAATTCACACATTTGTCGTTAAAGGTATATTTCTTGTAGTATAATCTAGCTCATCAAATCTTTTCAAATGAAGTCATGCATAATATATAATATATAAGTTTGTTTATGTTTTGATTAATAGATTTTGCTTTTTTTTTTTAATTTTTTTTAATTTTCTATTTATAGTGAAATATGTTATTTCTATTTTATAGAGTTGTCAAGTGTGATGCTTTATTATTTAGATAAGTTTGTACTAAGAATTGCAAATTTTCTCCTCATGCATAATATATAAATATGTTTATGTACTTTGATTTGTTTTGTGTACAAAATATTTTCTTTCTCTCCCTGTTACTAGTTCATTGAATGTGGTATTTTATTATTTGGATCAGGATACAGTAAGAATTGTAGGGATTTTTCTTATTAAGATTATGTCCACATTATATATAGTAGGATTCATTTATTAAATAGGTGGGTCTCACAATTTTATATCTTAGATCCATGATGAATTCGATCAAGGTAAGAGTTTCTTGAATTGCAAATCTTCTCTATAATAGGAGACTAATTTTATTTTTTTTTTAATAAACTAAAATTTATTGGTTAATTGATCACTACAAGTGAAGGGTGATTTTTGCTAATTGATGAGTTTAAATGTTCCATTAACACGACCAAATATTTCAAATTAAAAATGATTACTATTTTCTTTTATAATGGATTTAAATTAATTTTTTTATTAAAAATTGCAGCTTTAAATTTATATTATATATATTTTCATGAAAATTCTGTTATTTTCTGTTAAAAAATAAAAATACAACTAATTTTTCATAATATATTTTCTATTTGATATAAAATACTATATCCATCACACTTAAAGAATTTTATTGTACAACTACGCCGAGAAACCAAAGCATAAGATGACTCTGCAAATGTAGATGTAGCCATGAATGTTATCCCATTGACTCAAACTTTGATATGTAAACAAAACTCAACCTTTTAATTAATCCTTTTGAATAATCTATTATTTTCTTTAATTTCAAACCAACTTGTTTCTGACATAATTTCTGTTGTTTACACACACACACATTTCCGATAGGCAAAATAAAAATTTATTAAGAACCTATCATGTAAAAGATAATTAATCCTTTTAACCATTATTGTTGGTTATTCCATTACAAAAGGACGTTCAACCCCAAATTACAAAATGAATCATTCTTGTTGAATATTGGATCAGAAAATATTACAAAATTATTTGTAACTATTTCAAGTAATTTTTATTTTTCAGTCAACAAAGTTCAATCTAATTTATTCTTGAAAACATTTATCTATTAAATCATTATAAATTTCTAGTAACCATTGCTAGTTTTATTAATTTTTAACATTACATAATTGCACCAACAAACTTGATATTGAAAATATATAAAAATTGAACTAGTCTGTGACATATACGACTTATTACAAACCATAATGTACATTATACATGCATAGAAATTTCAATATGCAATCTATTTAAAATTTTCCTGGGTTGGCACTATTTCATCTACTTATTGGACATAGCATATGATAATATATTTGCTGTCTATTTTGAAGTTTTCACTAACTCTCATATTCATAAAATCATTTAAAACCTTGTTTACTGAACTATTATTGATCATTCTTATTATGAAATGAGAACTTCTTACTTTTTTAAACATTTTCATAGTCTTATCTATTAAAAAAAATATATATATATTATAAATGCCAAAGCACAAATTCCAATAAAATGCAATATTATTGCAACCAAATTAACTATGAAAACTTAACCTGTATGGCAAGCCATAATGAGTGTCCAATACTCGTTTATAAACATACACAGAAAAACAAGCCTCAAACATAGAAAACTATAGTTAAATTAGAAATGCTAGTGCATGGATGCATACAAGGAAAATAGTCTATTTTCATTGCATGGATATTTCATATATTCTTAGCATACAAAGCCCAGCTACACATAGTGTATAATGGGAACTTACTCACACATGGTCATCTATCCATAGAATACACCAGGTGTAGCCAAGTCTAATTTATTCTGTCTTGCATCATTAGAAGATAATAGTTTTTGGTTTCTTCTGGAGAGAAACATAAACATACATATCTGTCACTCATTTATTTTCTATGTAGGTAGTAGTCCGATTTATAGTTCTGAAGTATTGCTCACCTTAGCATAAGCTATATATATATATATATATATCTTAAACTAATTAATTATCTGGCAGTTCTTGCAGCACTTGGTCGAAGAAATCCAAATTGTAATCATAGTATAAAGCAAAAGATGAAGTATAGTCATCTTGGTCGTAGGTATTATCTCCTACAAAAGGTTGAGTCCAGAAATCTTCACCTGATTCTTCAAATATTCCCATTAAGGTGAGACTATCTTCTGCAACAAAACTCACGCCAGCAGACAAAGAAGAATGATCAGAGCTTTCTTTGGACAAAGGAAAGCTCTCTAATATTATTGGAAGAGATGGAGTATTATTGGCAACATCAGCTGCTTCCAACTTTTTGCATGGACTGATCAGGCTTTCTGGGGTTTCGCTAGACTGCTCTTTCGCCTGAACATTTGATGCCTGGGATTGCTTCCCTCGCCTTTTAAGTGGGTGTGCCAGTGATTTTTAATTTCATTGTCAGTTCTTCCTGGTAAGTTCGTCGCAATCGTGGACCACCTGCATTGTAAAAGTTAATGTCCATGATTCACATTTGCCGGTCAACTTTCCTCAAAATTAGTAGGTAACTATGTAAGTTTCCTGGAAACTTTGAGCTCAACATAATATCTAGAACCCCTAAATTGTAACTTCATAATTCTACAGGATATGTACTGGAAGTATAGGGTTAATACTTATTTCCAAGTTCTTGATGTAGTTGAATGATCAAATCATCCTCTTCCTTGGAGAAGTTTCCGTGTTTTACACCCGGCCGAAGGTAGTTCACCCACCGTAATCTGCAGCTCTTACCGCACCTTGAAAGGCCTGTTATAAGATAATTAACCAAATGAACAAATTTTAACTTGGAGATAATTATTGCATATAAATTTATTTTATTTTTCAGTGATGAAAGGAAAAATATATAATAAAAGGAAGATAGCAAAACATATTGGAAGGTGCAGAAACATCAAAATGAAATTGAAAAAAAAAAATAGATTTCCTATAGAATCTAAATATTCAGCTAAAATATAAGCAACATGGATGATAGACAGACACAAATTGAAGAAGAAACCCTAAGTTGGATTTTGTTTAAAATTCATCTTTCCAAGTGATAGTAACTAGTAAGATTCCCCACCAGCAAACTTGGGTAGTTCACGCCAGTTCCCGTGGCCATATGCCCGAATGTAAGCTCTCAACTTGTCGTCTTCTTCTTGATTCCATGCACCCTTCTTCAATCCATTTTTGTCAACTGCAGTTGTCCTGACCATTTCTAACCAGCTGGGTCTTTCTGTTTGTAATTCCTGAAGTCAAGTGTTCCTTGTCTAAAATCAACACGTACTTTCACAATTTCATTTCTTCCACAACTTGGGATATAAAACCGTATTAAAATCTGCGATATCTACTCTCAGCCATCGAATATGGATTTGTTTAGATGTATTAATGAGTGAGGGCCCAACAGAAGATAATAATGGAAAAAGGGGTTAATTAAGAGCAATTGAATAATAACACTAATACTAATCGGAATACTTAACAAGATGAACAATGGATTTCTCCTTCCTTAAAAAGTGTTAGCGTCAAAGTCTTGTGACCATATAATAACCACTGTGTGTGGTTTGAATTCCAGTCAATTTATAAAGAAGCTTGACTATCTACAGTTCAGTCTATTGCTATCAGTATATTCCAGAATCATCAAAGTGGGGGTAAAGGCTTGTGATCTCTGTCAATAGAGGCCTTAGGTGAAAATGGGTAGATTTCTCTTCTTTTTTATTAAAAATAGCCTGACTAAATATAAACACAAGCTGGCTTCTAGAGTGCCTTGAAGGCGTTGTAGTTATAACGTCCTCAAAGGTTAATAGCCGTTGAATACTTTTAAGTATAATATAGATCGCAACCATTTTAATTTAGTAAAAGTACTTGCTTATAAAAAAAAAACATTATAAAATTAATTAACATTGTCACTATTTGATTTTGTGGCACGAATCAATATAACTTGGGCCAATATAAAACTTCTGAAGTCTATTTTAAGTTTAACTATTCGAAATTTCGAAGCCTCAAATAAAGAAATCAAATGAACAAAGTCTACTATATTTTGAAGAGGAGTATAACTCACCCGACATGGGCAGCAAACACATGCGAAGAAAAACTTAGCTCACCCTTGACCCCCTGAGAGGAAAAACAGGCAACATATCAAAAAAAAAAAAAAAAATCAACAAGCAAGGCCAAATCATAACAGAGGAAGCTCTATTCATCCTCAACCACACATAACCATAAAGTCATAAATATAAAATATATCATAATCAAGGGAGGCCAGTGCAATCCTGTAGCATCCTCACATTGGACAGTTCCGTACATTCTACTGTTTTGGTGACTAAGATCTGTTCGAACAGCTAAAATGTCGAGAACCATAATTAAATTATAGATAAGACTTATAAATAAAAATGATAAAGATCAAATGAGGTTGGATTAAAATAAGAGCAATAAAGCACAAATTAATTAAATGAGTCGGAAGTCCCAGCAATGGGTGATCGACTCGGGAAGCGATTGGGCATTATTAAAAGATAGGTTATAACCCGATGAGGAGCATTTTGGTCAATTCACTCATAGAGGTGACTTTTGACCTAAATATCCATTAAAATGTGTGAAATTAAAATATTGAAAAAAAGGATTAAAAATGATGAAGTGTATGGAAAGAGAAGAAAAGGAATTGAAAAATTAGAATTATGACATCACCATGACCTAGGCATGACACAATTAAAATTATAATTTTAACTATTCAAATTTTGGGGATAAATACACATAAAAGAAGATAAAAAAAAATATCAAAATCAAAATCAACTTCATCTTCTTAAAGTGGCCGGCCAACCCCTTTCTCTCTCTTCCTTACCATTTCCACCATTGATAAGTTATTTTAGCTTGACATACCCACCTTTTTCCCCATTATTTTCATAGTCTATCACTTAAAAACCTCTAAGTAGACTTTGATAAGAAGATTGGGAGCAAAAGATTGGAAGAAAACTTGAAGAAAGTGAAGATTAGAAAAGCATCACAAGAGGTAAGTCTCCCTTTAAACTTAAATTAGCATATGTTCATGGAATTAAGGTTGAGTAAGTGAAAATAACATAAAAAAAAAAAAAAAGAAGAAAGAATTGTTGATTAAATTGCACCATGGGAATTTGGCCAGCTTGAGGGAATTTAGGAAATTGTGGTGTTTGATGAAAGTAAACATGTATTGCGATGTTTTATGATGTGGATACATGATTGGTAAGTTAAATTGCATGTGTTACAGGAATTGTGAATTTGAAAGCTAGGGCTTTGAGGGAAAATTTGGGAGTTTGGTGCTGGAATGTTAAATTTATATTGTTGAGGTCTAATATTAACCATTTGATGAGATTTGTTTGAGTTTTGAAGTTGGTTGTTAAGTTGAATTGTGGAATTGGAAGTGTAATTTGAATGCATGAATTCTGGACCTCTGAGTCCAGTGGGCTTAGGTGGCTATAAGTAGAGCTACATTGCTCCAATTGGTGTGAGGTCAATTGGAGATTAAACCTAAGACATAATGCTAGAAATTTTATGAAGAAAGCTTGCCTAGAAACTGACCATAGCTTGCCCTAAAATTTGCTTGAATCCGGATGTGGCATTCTAAACCTGGGCAGAATGACTAAATGAATAGTACTTAGTAAATTAGGCATAACTCATGCTAGAAAACTCCAAATTAGGTGATTCTGTAACACTTCTCACCCGCCTGCAATGTAGTTGAGCAAGGCGTGCTATATTCGGTGTCGGAACACCCGATCTTATTCTGTCTTATACCATATTAATTTAAATTTCATTTATTTATAATATTTCATGTATGGGGAGATTTTTTTTTTATTAGTACATGGTGGGTTCTATTATTTACCTATTAAAATCCCATATCTATATCATTTTCCATAAACCATGTCATGTCATTATAATACTCATAATCATTTTAAGTAAATAAAATACTTCATTTCATTCATATAAAATCAAGTACAATATTTACAATTTTATTTTCAATCACAAAATGATTTAAATCGTTTACTTACATACAATAACCAAAATGCAAAATTTAACTATATATGAGCCCTACCAAAATGGAGGACTACTGATATCACAATCTACACTGTAGTATATCTTATCAAAGTCCTATCTAAGCTCTACTGTAGCTGCTGGTAGTCTCCTGTACCTATGCGATAGAAAAACTAACGCGCTAAGCATAACACTTAGTGGTGCATAAAATAAAGGAAAAATAACTAAACAATTAAAATAATTATTCTATGTGTAATTTCATAAATTTATAAGTCATTTACATATTTTATGAAATCTTAGGAGCAAGTAAGTTATTAATGAAGGAGCGAAAGCGTGAAAAACACAAGTTTATGCCATTGAATTCAAAATTTTCACCTAGGGTCACATGTATTATGCAAGATTTATTTTTATCTATTTGATTTCAATGATAAACAACATATTAAAACTCTTTTAATATGTTTTTGAATCTGTATTTGCCATTTAACATTTTAAAATTAATCAGATTAATTTTAGAACCCTAGATTAAATCAAGAACAAACACATTAACCTCTTGATGCACTGCAGTGTATTTGCGCCTTTGAGATGCGTCTTCAGGACACCAGATGTTGTCCCTCTAGCTTGTCCACACCAAGAACACTATGGCAGCCCTTGAACAGCTTCTAAAGCTTTTTCTATTATTTAGAAAATCAAGTTCTGCCTTTTAAGAGATTAAAGATGTAAACAGGACACTAGAAATGATTTCTAGTATTTTTAATTCAAAAGATTGTTTGCTAATCTCTTGGAATAGATAAGAGATGAAGAAGAAGAGAGGGAGAGCTTCAAAATGGCGTGACAAAGGAGGAGTGGCTACTGGTTGTATTTTTTCTCTTCATAACAACACTTATATAGCTAGGTTAACACATTAAACCCTTGCCACATATCACCCTCTAATTGGTTATAGGTTTAATTAACCCAATCACATTGTTCCAAGTGTTAAACCTATATTTAATCTTAATTTTAATAATCTTACATGATTAAAAAACATTTGGCAAGCTTATGTGTAATGCCATGTGTCACCATCTCATGGTGCCGCATGTCACCGTGTGAAATGACCAAAATGCCCCTGTGTCTTAATTTTGAGTTCTCAATCCAAAATAATTATTTCTCTTTTTCTAATCAATTTATATCAAATATAAATTAATTAATTAGTGTCTATTAATTAATTTCTCATTAATTAAATTCATATTTAAGCACTTTAAATATAAATTTAACTTATACTTTACATCCAATAATCTAGATTTGGTTTCAAGTCATGCTAGGGACTTTGCAATCTAATTGCAAACTAAACCTATTTAATTAATCAATTAAACTCTTTAATCAATTAATTAAATCATATTTAATTAGGTGATAACTTGTGTATGTATGTGACTTACTAGGCTCATCACTAATTGGCAATGAGATATGCTATTAACTCTTAATATCATCAGAACTCTTTCTTACCATAAATGATTTCTCTAAATCATTTTATGCACCTCATAGACCATGGTTAACACCTAGCATAGCATGCCATGGCCACCCAATTAGTAATAAGGTTTATCTTAAATGAACCTATAATCATATGTTATCATGCCTTTGGAATCTCTCATTACAAAATCCCAACTCAAGCCGAGTCATGGTTTATGTCAAACTCCATTTGCTATGAATATTATGTTCTCTTTTAATTCCAGTTCTTGATTAAAAAGATTTTCTCATCAGAAACTCTTTTCTGATTAAATCTATCTGTCCTGACCAGGAACTTGAAACATCAAGAATAATTAAATGAACATAGAATTTTATCTCTATTTACTTAGAGGAACAGATTCCATCTTGATCAACACCTAACTCCATATATAACTAGTAGGAGCCAACACATGCCCATATACCCATACACAGTACAAGTATGAAAGCATTATCAAACTCAAACTACCTATATACAAGATAACTGTGCTATCTCAGGTCTAAAGATTATATGCACTGATATGATTTATGACAAAACATTGACAAGACTAAACTCCATGTGCTTGTCATAAGTGTCACTGGTTCGACCTACTTATCATGTGTAAGTGTATGTTTGTCATATGGTATGAGACTCACCATTCCATCTTATTTATATCTCATATAAATAACTTGGGAACAAACATGGATACAATCTTTCTGGATAAGTCATGTCTTTATTATGAAGTATCCTCGATTGTGAACCTATTTATGATACTTTGTACTAGAAATACTGTCACTCATATTCTTAACAACTTAAGAATAGAATTTCTAACAAAATATCAATGGACCTTTTCTATTACACATAAATATATTATATAAATGGAAAAGTGGAAATGCCTTTTATTAATAAAAATATGTACAAGATACATACTAAATGATATGCTCTAGGGCATACTACTAACAATCTTCCACTAGCACTAGAGCCATTCATTACAATATCTTAGACCCATCTTCTCAAGATGTCGGTCTAGCTGAGTCTGTGACATAGGCTTAGTGAATGGATCAGCTGGATTTTCAACTGATGTTATTTTCTGCATGGCTACATCGCCTCGCCCAACTATTTCTCTGATAATGTGGTAGCGCCTTTCTATGTGTTTGGATTTCTGGTGAGACCTTGGTTCCTTAGCCTGTATGACTGCTCCATTGTTGTCACAGTGTAGTGGAACTCGACTCAATGGAAGGAACTCGTAAGTTTTGTTATGAACTTCTTTATCCAAACGGCTTCCTTTGTAGCATCCGATGCAGAATATACTCACCTCTGTAGTGGAATCTGCAATGCGTGCTCTTTTGGAACTCTTCCAACCGATCGCACCTCCATTACAAATGAACACATACCCAGAGGTAGACTTTCTATCATCGATATCTGATTGGAAATCAGAATCAGTATAATCATCCAATTGCAAGTCTCCACCTCCATAGATCAAGAATAAATCCTTAGTTCTTCTCAAGTACTTAAGGATATTCTTTGTCACACCCTACCCCTCTGTAAGGCATAACATGATCCCGTAGTATACCTAATGAATTACCAACTTCGTCTACTGATAACCCATTAAATACACTGCAAGGAATTTTAAAACTTTTCTTACTTCTTTTTACAGTGGTGAGCACTATTTACAAGTGTTAAAAATTTTTTCTTTTTTGAACTGAAGTGAAACAGCTAACACATTTGAATTATTGGTAATTTCTGTAAAAATTTTGGCAGAGTGCCATCTATATTTTGGAATAAAACAGTTCTTCAAAACCCTATAAAAAGCACTTCAAATATATTTCTCAATCTCAAACTCCAACATTTAATCAACACAATATGTTTCTCAACTCAAATCCACAATAATTTTTCAGTATTTTCAAAGGCTTAGATAAAAGGAATATATTCCAAATTTTACAAGCCAAAATAATTCACAATTTATTTTACAACTTCAATGTACAATTTTAATTTACAATTGCTTAAAACCAAGAACACTATATACATACAGTGAACATACATTACAATAGAAAATGCAAAATATGGTATACTCAATATACCCGATGAACTCTCAATATAGCATTAGCAGCCTAGTCTACCATCGCCTATCGATCTGTCTACTGCATAAAGAATGAAAATTATCGCTGAGTAAAATTTACTCAGTGGTGCACAATAACAATTTGAAATGCGATATATAAATCTTTTATTGACAATTCACAAATCAAATAGTTCACAATTCCATTTCACAATTTACAAAGTTCATATAACACAAATTTGATCAAACAATTGAATAACACAGTTTTGCCAATCAATAACACCATTTGATCAAATAACTGAATAATACAGTTTTACCAATCAATAACACCATTTGATCAAATAACTGAATAATACAGTGTTGCCAATCAATAACACAATTTGATCAAATAACTGAATAATACAGTTTTGCCAATCAATAACACAATTTGATCAAATAACTGAATAATACAGTTTTGCCAATCAATAACACCATTTGATCAAATAATTGAATAATAAAGTGTTGCCAATCAATAACACAATTTGGGCCATGACACAATTTTTTCGCACATGCCGTGTTGTACACCACGACAAGACACACTCACCCCAATAATCGAAATCAATGAGGGAGGAAGCTAGCTAAATAATGAGTACTCATTCACACTCACCTCAGACTGGCAAGTCAAAGAGGGAGGAACATAATTACACTCACCCTGCATGATAAGTCAAAGAGGGAGGAATATAATAACAGTGTCATGCCAAGTGTGAATCAAAACAATTCCAAATGACAATATTTCATGCAATTCCCAAATCACGTTCTACCTCAAAATTTCCATTTGCAAAGTAGAAAACACAATAATTTCCAAATAAGATTCTTAAAGCCAAAACAATAAAAAATTATTCATAACTCATTTCTCCAAATAAATTTTCTAGTGAAAGCAGTGAATATAAAAAGTATTGTGCACAGACACAAT
This sequence comes from Hevea brasiliensis, assembly GCF_030052815.1. Lineage (NCBI taxonomy): Eukaryota > Viridiplantae > Streptophyta > Magnoliopsida > Malpighiales > Euphorbiaceae > Hevea > Hevea brasiliensis. The sequence goes on along the minus strand of NW_026614700.1, from coordinate 118,901 downwards.
TTAAAACTATAATGTTCAAATAAACTTTTAAGTAGAAAATAAGAAATCAAAATTATTGTGCACAAACACAATTTAAAACAATAACATACAAATAATCATAATTTATTTCAATTGAAAAATTCAAAAGAAATAACTATTGTGCACAAACCTCTGATAACTGTCTCTTGGCTCTGACTCAGTGTTTCCTCCCCTTTCCCTGAGTCTTTGCTAACTGAAACACACAATTTAAAGTGTTTTAGTACTTATTTATACTGTGTCTAACAATAAAGTTCAATAATTAATTTATTGAATTCTATTATTTCCTTAGTCAACCTAAGATGTCGACCCTCGATGCATTCTAGGTGAATTAGGTTTTAATGTCACCAATATGTCACATTTGTAGCCTTTTGGTATTGGTACATGTTACCAAATTCATTTCCATGTATATTGCGTTTTATTGCAATTTGTCGGATTCCGGTATACTAATTTGACCTAGCCGGACGACCTAGTTCCCTCAGTTTTCGAGTTTTGGTCAAAACTACAAACTTGTAGATCTGTGTCTTATTGCACTCGGGTCAAAATTTCATGTCATTCTGAGTTATGTAGACCAAGTTATGGTTATTTTACTATCGCTGGTCAGAATATACCAAAATTGGTCACTTTAGGTCATTTTAGGTCATTTTTGGTTCGGCCAGTTTTTAGACCCAAACTTGTGCAAGCTATTTGACTTGCTTATGGTCATTTTTGGGCTTTGGTGTCTTCATAAGACTTGTAGATATATGTTTCAACTATTCATGGTAAAGTTTTTAGGTCAATGTTTTGAGTGAGTTATGGCCAAAACACTAACTGCTGCCCAAACGGTCAATTTTCAGGCCTTAAATGCACTAATCCGGATTTGGTCATTTTTCAAGTTACCTTCCAAGCAGAATTTTGGTAAGCTTCCTTCATGAAAGTCGGCACTTTTTGTGCCTAGTTTCACCTCCAATTGGTCTCATACCAATTGGAGTCACACATTTAAGGTTCTAAGCCAAAATACACACTGCCCTGCAATATACTCTTCCTCACATACCAAAGACACATTCAACACTTACCAAGTTACACATTCATGCCAATTCTGGTTTGTACCATAACCTAAACACATTTTACTTCACATTGTTGGTCATTTTGGCAGCTTGTAATCACACTCAATATGCACCTTATAGTATAGAATTTACCAAGTCCAAATTACAATAATTTAATCACATAACCTAGCTCATTTACATGTCCAAACTAACACCTTCATACATATGTACATGCTGCCATAACAAGCACTATAATTCAACAATAAAATTCCATAAACCAAACCATGAAATTACATTTTTTTGGTTCACACTTCAAGTTGCCGAATTGTGATCTTCTTCAATTAGCTTTCCAAGCTTCCAAAGTCAAGTGTACATTCACATATACATTTAGTATACATCACCCAATTTATTCCTACACACATAAACACTTCATCAATACTTTAATCTACCATTCACATGCAAAGATAAACTGTTCTTATGGAGTTTCTATAGCTGCCAAAAATATACATCTCCCTTAAAACATCAAACTCCAAAAATCCTTTCACAATTCAACTACCCATAACACCCACACAACTTTAATGAAGCAAGCATAAAAAATACTTACTTACCACTTTGGAAACTCTTCAAAACCTTGACTAAACTTGATCTTCTTGCTGCCTATCTACTGCCCAAGTGGTGTAGAGCAATTTTAGTGAAGGGAGCTAGTGGAAAAATAGCTTGGATCATGCTTGCATGAAGCTTTAAGGTGGGACGGCAATGGTGGACTCTTCTTCACTATTTTGGACTGGATTTTGAGAGGTGAGGAAGAAGATGAACAATCTGTCCAAATGAAGGTGTAGTGGTCCACTTAGGTGAGTTAGTGGAGCACTATGTGAAAATTTAATGTTAGTTTAATCTTAAATTCCTAATTTCTCACATTAAGCTCCCAATTTTTGTTATTTAAACTATGTACTACCAATTTAATTTTTCATTACATTTTCTATGACACCCCTTACCCGACTACAGTGTAGCCGAGCAAGTTATGCCACTCAGTGTGCCGGAGCACTCTATTTTATCTTATTTCATTACAGTCCTTGATTTATTTATTCAAAAACTTTATTGAAGATTTAGGCTATTTTTACTTTTATCAGAATCTAACTCAGTTGGAAATTTCAAAAATTTTAACGATAATCCAACAAAGTGTCGGCTGTAATTTGGACTAACAGTTCTTCTGAACCTGCCAAAGACAATTTCAATATATACTCAATTTCTCAAACTTAATAGTCTCAAAAATTTTCAAACATAATGTATCTCAATGCAATATCCAGATTTCTCAGAAATCTCATTAGATTTTCAATATCTCAATATTCACAAGTATAATCTCATTATAACTCAAATTCAATTCACATACTAAAATACTTACTTTGAATAGCTTCCATAATTCATAGGTTAATTACATGAGTTTATTTTGTACAAGATATACAAATAATTTACAATGTGCTAGGAATGAACAATATACATAACATGTATAAAATGAGCCCTATCTACATGCATTCGAGGAGGTGACAATCTTGAACTCTTCGCAGATCTGGACTCCAAAAATCTCAATCGATACCTCTGGTTTTACCTTGACTGCTGCGAGGAAGCAATTCCATCGCACTAAGCATTTCGCTTAGTGGTGCAATAATATAACGAAATCATATATACAAGTAAAGAAAGAAATAAATGATAATTCAGATACTCAAGAATCAATTTAATTTGGTATGGTATTTCTAGTATCAACGATCTTATATACTAGTTTGTTCCTCTTTGGAAGTGCTTAGTTTATAACTTTTCAGTAATACTAGCGGTATATAATTTATTCTATCCGTATTGTATTTCAAGTCCATGCATTACGCAATTTATATTTTTGTTATGTTTCTTTTGCTAATCTCTTTTGCTTATTCATTCAATACTTAATTTAATTATACTGGATTTTCATTATACTTAACTTAACTTAGCTGCATGAATTGAATAATACTTTAATTGACTGCCTAAGTAACCTATACTGGATGACTGGACTGGATAACGGGTCGTTGGCACTGGACACCGCGGTGCCTCGGGCCGTCATACCATGGGACGCAGAACGTCAACCACGTATGCAGTCAGTATGGCTAAAGAGCCATGATATCACATAATCGGCATAAAAGCCATGAATACGGGCATAAAAGCCATGGATACGGGCATAAAGCCATGAATACAGGCATAAAGCCTTTCCTTTCGCAGTACTGCTAAAACAATACCCTATTGGCATGCCAAACTATCCAAACCAATCTTGTTAGGTATACTAGGGCATTTGATACTTTAAAATATTAATATATTGTGCTTTATGACTTCATTATTTCATGATAAATTTCAATCATAATTCATACATTCATTTGATCATTTATATGATCACAATTCACATCAATTATTCTTTTATACCATTGTACTCAAAATACTTCTCCTCTTTACAATAATGAGAACTAATGTCTCATTCATACATTAATATGGTTCATTTATTCATTCATTATTTTATTCATATTGATCACAATTCTAAACAATGGTTCACATGTACCATTGTATTCAAAACATTTTTCCTTTTCTCATTTATACATTCAAGAATCTATTTATGTAATTACAAATTTTATATTTCAAGTTGAGTTATTAATATTTTATGAATTCCATTTGTGATGGGCATATATGCCCTAACTATCTATTCACATCAATTAGGTGACTTATTTTTCATGTTTCAAGTAATCCATGAATATTTCATGGATTTCAAATTTATAGCCTAATTTCTTTTTAACAATTTTGACTAGGATGCATAGTCCATATTTGTCATACAATTCTAAGCATTTAAGCTTAGAATTGGTTCTAGGTCTTCATCTTAATTCACTAATCATTTTGATTACTATTCACCATACTAGTCAACCAAAATGTTGACCTTTTTATACTTAATGGATATATTAATTCTAATTACACCAAGATCCCACATTTTGAGTTTTACATTTACTAGTATTAATTGCCAATTGCAATTTAAAGTCCCCTAGATGCATTTCTAATTTCAAATTTTGAATTTCAAGTTTTCATGTCACTATTCACTTCATTAGTCAACTAAAATGTTGACTTTTGCATAGAAAATATGTACATTGACTTTGGCACTTCAAACATACTACATTTTTCATTTAAAACTTGTTGGTTTTGGTCACTTTCTCAAAGCTTAGGTCATTTTGGCAAAATTGCCAATTTTCGGTTTTGGTGCTCCGAAGTTGCACTGTTTCATTGGTCGATTTACTGTTGGAATTTGACAAAACTTCCTTCATAAAAAATGTTCCTTATTTTGTCTAGTTGAATTTCTTTTTTTGAATCACTCCATTTGGAGTTTTGTAGCTCAAGTTATGGCCAAAATAAGTTTACTGTTCACGTGCACTGTTCATGCTGAGATTTTGGGTCTGGCAGATTTTTGGTCCAACTTTGGTCAGTAATTTGATCAAGTTAAGTTCATAATTTGGTCTAACTTTCTTCTTATGAAATGTTATACCATACCTTAGGTTTCCATCGGTTCAAGAATCGCCTAAATCCGAGTTTTCTAGAGAGAGTTATAGTCCTCCAAACATTGCTGCTCAAATGAAAATCTGCAGAGTTGCAGGTTTGAACAGTAACTGTGACTGCCATTTGGGTTAGGTTCTGGTCATAATTTGGGGTAGGTTTCTTCATGAAAGTTGTTTGTCTATGTCTTAACTTGTTGCTGTAAAAATTTCAGGTCAATTGACCAAATCTACAGTGAGTTATGGCCAAATGAACAGTTACTGTTCATTTGGTCATTTCTGCAGGTGCTGTTGCAGGGGATCCAGATTGGGGCCAAGTTTTGGTCCTCTTGCTTTGGTCTTTTGGGCATGGTTTCTTCAGCAAAAATGTGTCATTATAAGCCTAGTTTCATGTCCAATTGGCCAAACATCAATTGGACCTACACAGCCAAAGTTATGGCTGTGCAAGTAGACTGCATTTTCAGTCCCTTTGCTGCACTAACAAGGCAGCCTACACATTCACTTGGCTATACTATTTTTCAGTCCAATTCATGGTCAACATACCTAAAATGGTCACTAATTGACCCTTATAATGTTCTTTCACAATTCCATAAGCTAAATCCAAGTTTCACTTCTCAAAACCCTAATGTCCAATTTAAATTATCCATAAACCTCAATTAGCATACTAATTCAACATCCATGCATATTCATACCTTAAACATCATTTCTATCCATTCTAAATTAATTAAAACAATCAACCTCATCCTTCCTTAGGGCTGCCAAAAATTAAAGATGCCCTAACACATATAACTTACTTCAAACTCTTACAATTTCTTAACTTAAAATGATGCTTTAACAAGGATTAAAGGAGTGTGAGTGAAAGGATAGCACTAACCTCACTTTAACCTCTTGTAGGGCAGATTTCTTCAAGCTAAAACTTCACTTTCCTTCTTCTTCTTGGCTGCCAAAAGCTTCCCCAAGTGATATGGTCAAGGTTTAATGAAAGGGGTTAGGGTTTAGTAGTGGAAACAAGAGAGAAATGAAGCTTAAAGGAGCTTTAATGGTGGAACCTCTTCTCTCTCTCTCTCTCAACGTTTTTTAGGCTGCCCAAGGTTGAAGATGCAGATTGGTTTTTCATATTTTTGGTCTCTTTTATCTCTTTTAATAAGTTTAACAAATTGTGATTGGTGGAGGAAATTTAAATGACATCATATGATGTCATAATTAGCATTTTCTTTCATTTTCTTTTCTTCTCTTCTCTACTCATTTTCAATTCAATTTCTAGTAATGTTTATTCATATTTTATGTCATATTAATTATTTACTCAACTGGACAAGTCGGCCAAAAATCACCTCTGAAGGCGAAATGACCAAAATGCCCTCCGTTTGGCTTAACGGGTCTAAATCGTCTGTACCGATTAAAAAATTTTTCTAGGTATTTTCTTGGCATTCTAATGTCATAGGAACCTCAATGACCCTTCTCTAGAGTCCCAAAAATTATTTTATAATTTTTCCCCCGGATCTAGGGCTCCTCGTTGCGAGAACCGCAACTTCCCTCTGGTTACCCATCGCTTGGGCACCGGCTCATTTAACTTGGTTGTATTTTATTTCTAAAATTTTTACTATATTTTTCTTATCAATATTTGAGTTAATTTTGGTCCCTCACTTTAGTTTGAATATTTTTCCGGACGTTCTAGCTATCCGGACCGACACCGGTCACCGGAACAGTAGAATGTACAGAGTTGCTACCGGGATGGTGTTACATTTTCCAAGTGTAATATCATGTATTTTTAATGGACATTTAGGTCAAAAGACAACTCGGGGTGTCAAATGACCACAATACCCCTGTTCGGGTTGCATTCCCAATTTTTCGGTAATACCGAGTTTTGTCGTTTTCTCGATTTCTCACTTTTCTTTATACTAATTAATTAATTAATTTTTCTTTGATATTTCTAATGGTATTTATACTTCAATGGACATTTATTTAAGTCCTAAAAATATTTTTCAGGGTTCCCCGCAGTCCAGAGCTAGTCAACGGTCCACGCCGTAACTTCTCGGTGAGGTCACCCATCGCTATGGTTCTCGGCTCGTTTAACTTGGTTACATTTCATTGATATTATTTTTCTTTTGTTATTCTTGTATTTTCTTTTCTTTTATTTCATTATTTTATGTCACCTCACTAATATTTAAAAATAGTTCTGGGCATTCTAGCTGTCCGGACAGACACTGGTCATCAGAGCAGTGGAACGCACTACCGAACATAGGGGTGTTACATTCTTGACAGCTATCCAGTGTTCCAAACCTGGATTGGATTGATACCTGCTAGTCAAACTAACAGCATATGCGATATCCGGCTTAGTACACAACATTGCATATATTAAACTTCCAATAGCCGAAGCATATGGAATCCTGACCATCTTCTCTCTTTCTTCAGGTGTCTTTGGGGACATCTCTTTAGAAAGATGGATATCATGTCTCACTGGTAACAATGCTCTCTTGGAATCAAACATGTTAAACCTCTTTAACACCTTTTCCAAGTATAGACTTTGGGATAAACCAATTATTCTTTTCGCTCTATCTCTATAGATGCGAATCCCAAGAATATAGGTTGCCTCCCCTAAGTCTTTCATGGAGAATGTATTTGACAACCATACCTTTACAGTTGTCAACACACCTATGTCATTACCCATCAACAGTATGTCATCCACATATAAGACAAGGAAAGTGATAGCACTGTCACTAACCTTCTTATATACACATGGCTCATCCTCATTTTTGATAAAACCAAAGGATTTAATGGCTTCATCAAAACGGATGTTCCACCTCCTCGAAGCTTGTTTCAACCCATTTTAAAGAGTCTATATCTGATATAGCTTCTTCATAGGTAAGTGGATCATCTCCATGATCTACTTCTTCATGAGTAGACAACTCTTGTTTTTCTTCATGAAGAAAACCATATCTCACTGGTGGGTGAGATACCCTGGTTGTTCTACGAGGAATAGCTGTAGATGTTTCATCAACGAGTGTAGGTTGACTAGATGGATCTATATCCATCTGATCAGAATTCTCCAATTCTAACTCTATTTTCCTTCCTTTGTCTTCTTCTTGAACAAACTGTTGTTCAAGAAATGTGGCATCTCTGCTTATCCCAACCTTTTGTGAATTAGGCAAATAAAATAATATCCAAAACTATCTTTTAGATATCCAACAAATCGACCTTTTTCTGATCTGATTTCCAATTTATCAGTGTTAAGCTTTTTGATATAAGCTGGACAACCCCAAATCTTAACAAGCTTAAGACTTGGTTTTCTTCCATGCCATATCTCATAAGGTGTGGAAGAAACTGATTTTGATGGAATCCTATTCAGAATATACAAAGCTGATTCTAATGCAAATCCCTAAAAGGAGATTGGCATATCATATAGCTCATGATACTACATACTATATCCAATAGGGTACGATTTCTTCTTTCAGATACACCATTCAGCTGTGGCGTTCTTGGAGGAGTCAGCAGGGAAACAATGCCATGCTCTCTCAAGTATTCATAAAATTCAGTACTCAAATATTCACCTCCATGATCTGATTAAAGAGCTTTAATACTCTTTCCTGTTTGATTTTCTACTTCAGATTGAAATTCTTTGAACTTTTCAAAGGATTCATGTTTGTATTTCATCAAATACAAATACCCAAACCTTGATCTATCATTAGTAAAGGTAATAAAGTAATGAAAACCGCCTTTAGCCATTTCCTTAAATGGACCACATACATCACTATGTATTAACTCCAAAATATTTTCAGCCCTTAGTCCTTGTCCAACAAAGAGTAATCTAGTCATTTTGCCCTGAAGGCAAGCTTCACAAGTTGGAGTAAGCACAGAGCCCAATGAGGATAGAATCCTCATTTTCTCCAATTTTGCAATCCTATCTTCTGCAACATGACATAACCTTAAGTGCCAAATATATTTTGAACTTGAGTTGGTTTTCACCATGGCATTGTATTCATTTAGATCACTTGCATTCATTTTGTGTTTGTCATTATTATCCAAATAATAAAGACCATCATTCATATAACCCGAACCAACATATTTATTTCGAAAAAAAATATTGCATGCATCATTTGTGAACTGAAATTCATAGCCATTTCTAGTCAAACTAGATATAGAAATGATGTTCTTAAAAGCATCAGGTAGATATAAAATATATTATCCAAAGACAAAACATGTCCAAACATGTAAAAAGATTTAGATCCTATGGCTAAAGCTTCAATAGTTGAGCCATTGCCAATCCGGACTCTAACATCTTGAGAACACAAGTTGTTACTAATTGCTAGTTCCTGCATATTATTAGAAATGTGAGAACTGGCACTAGTATCTAAAACCCAAGCTAGAGATGAACTATGAGTATCATCAGAGTCTAAATAATAAGATATGGACATACCTTCCGAAGGTCTATCCTTCTTGTCCTTTAGAGAAGCAAGATACTTTGGGTAGTTCCTTTTCCAGTGCCCATCCTTCTGGCAGTGGAAACACTTTCCATTGCCTCCATCAGCTTTAGTCTTCCCTTTTTGTTTAGCTATTTTCTTAGAAGGACCAAGAATCTGGGGTTTCTTTTTCTTATTGCCTTTCTTCTTGTTGGACTTTCCAGCATAAGAAGATGCAATCAAAGCAACCTCTTTCCCTTTATTGCCCGGCATATTCTTTTGGGCAATAACCAGCATGTTGAGTAAACCAGCTAAGGTGCATTCCTGTTTAGTCATATGGAAATTTGTCACAAAATTCCCAAAAGACTTAGGAAGGGACTGAAGGATCAAATCCGTCTATAGTTGGAAATCCATGTTGAAGTCAAGATGTTCCAACTGCTCAATCAGCCGAATCATCTTGTGGACATGATCCCCAACATTTTGTCCCTCAGACATCCTCATGCGGAACAGCTGCCTAGATATCTTATACCTATCATTCCTACTGTGCTCACCATATAACTCTTGTAGGTGAAAGAGGATCTCACTTGCACTCTGCATGTTTTCATGCTGCTTTTGTAACTCATTACTCATGGAAGAAAACATGTAACACTTAGCTCTCATATCATGCTCCTTCTACTTGTCCAAAGTTTCATGTTCCTCTTGAGTGGCCTCTGGAGGTAAGGGACCAGGAACATTTGAATCTAGAATATATCCTATATGTTCAAGGTTTAGGATAAGTTTCAAATTTCTTAGCCAATCAGAGAGATTAGGTCCTGTCAACCTATTGCGATCAAGTATGCTTGTAAGGATATTGGATGGTGGTGGTTGTTCTGTACTCATTATTATCAGAAAATTAACTATGGAAAATAATCAGATTAATTAGTAAATGTATCAAGTAATTAACCAAAATGATTATGGTCTTTTAATCAAATTGGTCCTCCCACTAACTTAGCGAATCCTACACTTCCAAAGTAGAAAACGGAAATCCTAGTTGGATGGATTTCTAGTGGGTGATTGAATTCTTATAATTCTATTGATCATCCTCAGGTACATCCATTATTGGAATTACAATAAACTATAAGTGAGCAACTCCTTGCCCATCACATCTCATGTGAGGTTCAATCCTTTACCTAGCCCCTAATGCTCAAAATCTCAGGTACATCCATTATTGACTTATCTTGTATTAGTTAAGTTGATCCCATTGAGCCAGTAATTATGCAAATAATTTTAATGTCCTCTGGTACATCCAATATTGGCCACCAAACCATTTACATATTTACAATATCTCATGCTTAACAATTATTCTTAAGAAAATCTCTTAAATTAATTGCATCTTATGCAACTATTTAAAATTTCTTAAAATAATTGCCCAATGGAGGGCCCATGTTATAATTACTTTAATTATAGCATTTCCAACTTAATCATTTGTTTGGAAGATTTTATAGTCATCCTAATTACTATTAAGGTCTCACTTTGCACATTATCCATTTAGCATGCATATATCATATAATTGCATACATTCCCATACATCTCATGCATTCATGGATAAGCAGTAAATATGGTATGATCATGAACTTTCTAAGGGATTCAATTCTGAGCCACCAAGAATTGAATCAGGGCATTCCTAGGTGCATTTCATTCATTCATTTTACAAGAGTTGCTGAAGGAGTACATAATCAAGTGTTGATTAAAACACACAATTAAATCATATAATCAACTATCTAAATGGCAAATATAGTGGCTCTGATACCAATTGAAGGAGCGGAAACGTGAAAAACACAAGTTTATGCCATTGAATTCAAAATTTTCAACTAGGGTCACATGCATCATGCAAGATTTATTTTTATCTATTTGATTTCAATGATAAACAACATATTAAAACTTTTTTAATATGTTTTTGGATTTGTATTTGCCATTTAAGATTTTAAAATTAATCAGATTAATTTTAGAATCCTAGATTAAATCAAGAACAAACACACTAACCTCTTGATGCACTGCAGTGTATTTGCGCCTTTGAGATGCGTCTTCAGGACACTAGATGTTGTGTAACACTCCTATTTGTATAGTCTGGTATATTTCACTGTTCCGATGACTGGAGTCGGTCCAGACAATTAAGGGGATTAAAACTACTCTTAAGACAACTAGATAAGCTATAAACACGAATAATTAGTAATTGCCAATTAGTTAAGTATAAATAAGAAAAACAGAACATAAGAAGTTAAACGAGCCGAGAGTCACAACGATGGGTGACCTTCTGAAGGGTTGCAAAGTCAATTTAAACTCAAATTTCAAATCAGAAATGTAATCTGCATGGTCCTTAGGACCATTACGAACACAATGGAAAAGAGAAAATCATGAAAAAGAACTGTTAAGCTAGCCAAATAATTAGGTCAAGGAGCCGGAAGAAATATTGAATTATTTGCAACCCGGGTTGAACCAGCGAGGGTCAATTTGGTCAATTGACCCTGAGAGCTGACTCCTGACCTAACTGTCAAATAAAATCGAAGAAAAGAAAATTTCGGAGTCAGAAATTAAATTAAAGAACTAATAGAAAAATAAATAGAAAAAAAAAAGAAAAGTTAAAAAGGTAATGACATCATCATGGTGACATCATACATGAGGTCATAATTAATTTTTATTTACTTGATAATTTACTAAGTCAATTAAAGGATAAATATACAAAATAAAGAAATAAAAATCATTTTCCTTCATCTTCTTCAAGCTAGCTGAAACCCTCTCCCTCACTTCTCCATGGTTGTCCTCCATTGAAGCTTGCACTCAAGCTTGAATTCCCTCACTTAACCTTAATATTTTCCATAAACACCTCATCAAAGCTTGTTATCTCAACCTAAGAAGAAGATTGAAAGAGGAAAGAAAGGACAAAAGATAGAGAATTGAAGGATTTGAAGTTCTAAGAAAGGTTAGTAAGCAAACTTGACAATTTTAGTTTGATTTCTACATTTTTAACTTATTGAACTTGTAAATAAACTTTAAATAAAATGAAAATTTTTGTTGAGGGACCATGAGTGAATTTCGGCCAGCATGTGTGTGGAGGTATTATTGCATGGTTTCATTGAATTAGAAGGGGATATGAACATCTAGGAGTTAAGTGATTATAATTAAAGGCCTTGAATTAGGTAAATGCAAAGAGTTTGTGAACTAAGGTTTGGACACTTAGGGTTTAGAGACAAAAATGTGAGGAATTGGTAAATGATGTCTTTGACCTAATTTGAAGTGAGAAATGGTCATTTGTGACTAAATGAAGTGTGTTAGAAGTGTTTGAACCAAAAGCAAATTCGGATTCAATGTGGTCATGCTGCTGGCAGCAGGACCAAGGTCCCTTTGAGGGACCAAAATGGAAAATTTACAAGTCCAATTGGTATGAGACCAATTGGGACTAAAAATAGACACTAAATGACACAATTTTCATTTAGGAAGTATGCCCAAAATGTGACCAAAACCTAGTGAATAAATTGACCAAATCCGGAAATTCTCAGTCTGCCCTATACAAACTGACCAAATGAATAGTGTTTGTTCATTTAGCCATAACTTGAGTTGGGTAGATCTAAATGACCTGAAATTTTACCAGTGGACAGATGAGATATAGAACTAAAACTTTCATGAAGAACACAAACCCAAATTATTCAATTAACCAAGTCATTTGGCCACCCAAATTTGGTGACCTAAAACTGCCAGAACCAAAATTTGCCCAGAAATCTGGGTTAATCTAATCCGGCAGCCATGGTTCAAATGGCTATAACTTGAGCTACAAAACTCCAATTGGAGTGATTCAAAAAGGAGAATAAACTTAAGACAATAGAAAACATTTTCTATGAAGGAAGTTTTACCAAATTCTAACAGAAAAATAACCAATGGAACTGTGCAACTTAAGACACCAAAACTGAAAATTAGCAATTTTGCCTAAAAGACCTAAGTTTTAAGAAAATGACCAAAACCAACAAGTTTGGTAACCAAAATGTGGTATGTGGGTGAAGTTGGAGTTCCCATACCTATTAAGCCTTAGAAAGCCAAAAAATTGACTTGAATAGTGTAGTGAATAGTAACCCCGAAACACAAATTTTAAAGAACGTCACGTATAACATATATATAAGCTAGATAAAAGTGAATTTGAATTTATTTTTTGATTTATACTAAGTTATGGTACTGAAACACTGTGAAACTATGTGTTTCAACTAAAAAAGACTTGGAAGGTCTTAGAGACTCACGTTAGGTTTGTGCACAAAAAACCCTGGACTCACGTCAAGGCCTAGAGGTGACTCACGTCACGTTTGTGCAAAATAAACCCTATTTAAGCATTTTATCATTGAAAAATGGATTTAGTATGCATTATGAGTTTAAGAACTTTTGTGTTGCCACTTTGTGAATGAAAATGTAACTTTGGAAATTGATTTGATTTTTATACGCAATATTTGAATAAATTGTTTTAAATTGATTTAGGATTCACACTTAGCATGACAGTACCATATTATTCCCCCATTTATGGGGTTGAGATCGATTATTTTCCTCCCTCTCTAGTTTACCAGTTGAGGTTGTAAATCGGATGAGTACTCATTAGCTAGCTAGCCACCTCCCTCATTGATTTCGATTGGTGGGGTTGTAGATTACTTTGTCGTGGTGTACAACACGGCATTGATCGGAAATTTTGTGTTATAGCTTAAGTTGTGTATGATTTGGCAATACTGTGTTTATTAAATTATTTGACCAAATTGTGTTATTATAAGTTTTGATAATTTGTGAAATGTGATTGAGAAATATTTAAATTATGTTTTGTCAATGAATGATTTATGTATTGTATTTTAAATTTTTATTGTGTACCACTGAGTATTTTTATACTCAGCGATAGCTTGTTTTGTTGTCGTAGATAAGAGCAAGGAGAAAGCAGCAGAGTGAGCTGCTATTGAAATTGAGGACCATACTGATCTTTTTGTACGGGTATTATTTTATACCCTTGTAGTTATTTTGATGTAAATATTGTAATGTTTTATGTATCAATGTAAAGTTGAGCAGTTGTATAATAAATTGTAATAATATTATTTTTGGATTTTCTTTTTGTAAATTCAGATTTGTATTTGTGAATTTCATACTATATGCACTGTGAATGAAGTTATGAAATATTTTGAGTTGATAAATTTTTGGTTGAATTGTGGAATGAAGTGAATTGTGTTGACTTGAGATTATTTGAAGGTTGGGAGTTGTGGAAAATTCATTGGAAGTGTTTTTCTCAGGTATTTGAAGAACTGTTTTCTCAAAATATAGACGGCACTCTGCCGAAATTTTTATAAAATTTGTGGAAAAATAAAAATGTACAAAAATTTTTACTAGTTTTTAAGCTTTGAATAAATTATTTTAATTCCTACCAAAATGCTCACCACTTCCAAAATGTAAGAAAATGGTTTTAAAATCCCTTGTAGTGTACTTAATGAATTATCGGTAGGTGAAGTTCGGTAGTTCATTAGGTATTCTACGGGAACATGTCATGCCTTACAGAGGGGTAAGGTGTGACATGTTGTCCCTCTAGCTTGTCCACACCAAGAACACCTATGGCAGCCCTTGAACAGCTTCTAAAGCTTTTTCTATTATTTAGAAAATCAAGTTCTGCCTTTTAAGCGATTAAAGATGTAAACAGGACACTAGAAACGATTTCTAGTATTTTTAATTCAAGAGATTATTTGCTAATCTCTTGGAATAGATGACAGATGAAGAAGAAGAGAGGGAAAGCTTCAAAATGGCGTGACAAATGAGGAGTGGTTGCTGGTTGTATTTTTTCTCTTGATAACAACACTTATATAGATAGGTTAATACATTAAACCCTTGCCATTTGTCACCCTCTGATTGGTTATAGGTTTAATTGATCCAATCACATTGTGCCAAGTGTCAAACCTACATTTAATATTAATTTTAATCATCTTACATGATTAAAAAAACATTTGCCAAGCTTATATGTAATGTCATGTGTCACCATCTCATGGTGCCGCATGTCACCTGTGAAATGACCAAAATGCCCTTGTGTCTTAATTTTGAGTTCTCAATCAAAAATAATTATTTCTCTTTTTCTAATCAATTTATATCAAATATAAATTAATTAATTAATCTCTATTAATTAATTTCTCATTAATTAAATTCATATTTAAACACTTTAAATATAAATTTAACTTATACTTTACATCTAATAATCTAGATTTGGTTTCAAGTCATGCTAGGGACTTTGCAATCTAATTGCAAACCAAACCTATTTAATTAATCAATTAAACTCTTTAATCAATTAATTAAATCATATTTAATTAGGTGATAACTTGTGTATGTGTGTGACTTACTAGGCTCATCACTAATTGGCAATGAGATATGATATTAACTCTTAATATCATCAGAACTCTTTCTTACCATAAATGATTTCTCTAAATCATTTTATGCACCTCATAGACCATGGTTAATGCCTATCATAGCATGCCATGGCCACCCAATTAGTAATAAGGTTTACCTTAAATGAACCTATAATCATATGTTATTATGCACTGGAATCTCTCTCATACAAAATCCCAACTCAAGCTGGAGTCATGGTTTATGTCAAACTCTATTTGCTACGAATATTATATTCTCTTTTAATTCCAGTTCTTGATTAAAAAGATTTTCTCATCAGAAACTCTTTTCTGATTAAATCTATCTGTCCTGGCCAGGAACTTGAAACATCAAGAATAATTAAATGAACATAGAATTTTACCTCTATTTACTTAGAGGAACATATTCCATCTTGATCAACACCTACCTCCATATATAACTAATAGGAGCCAACACATGCCCATATACCCATACACAGTACAAGTATGAAAGCAGTATCAAACTCAAACTACCTATATACAAGATAACTGTGCTATCTCAGGTCTAAAGATTATATGCACTGATATGATTTATGACAAAACATTGACAAGACTAAACTCCATGTGCTTGTCATAAGTGTCACTGGTTCAGCCTACTTATCATGTATAAGTGCCTATCATGTTTGTCATATGGTATGAGACTCACCATTCTATCTTATTTATATCTCATATAAATAACTTGGGAACAAACATGAATACAATTTTTCTGGATAAGTCATGTCCTTATTATGAAGTATCCTCGATTGTGAACCTATTTATGATACTTTGTACTAGAAATATTGTCAATCATATTCTTAACAACTTAAGAATAGAATTTCTAACAAAATATCAATGGACCTTTTCTATTACCCATAAATATATTATGTAAACGAAAAAGTGGAAATGCCTTTTATTAATAAAAACATGTATAAGATACATACTAAATGATATGCTCTAGGGCATACTACTAACAATTAAGATCTTCTTTGTTTATTTATGTCATTTTCAATCTTATTGCTCATATCTATGATCTTTTCATGTAATTATTTAAATTTAAGACTTATTACTCATATCTGTACCCAAATAACCCATAACAAACTATAAAGACTGGATACAAAGAAGTATACTAGTTAAACATCTGTATGTCTAATATGTATACATCTGTCATGTCAGGCACAAGGCCAGCGGGCAGGCATGAAGCCAGAAATAAAATCAGACACAATGGCCAACGGGCAAGCATAAAGCCAGTAGAATAACCATCTTAGACATATATTTTCCATCAAAGATTATTTTTGTAGGTAGTACTACTATTTGAAGTCCCTAATTGGTATACCAATCGATCCATGCTATATAAATAAGTTTAGGTATGTTTTGGGCAAAAATAATATTTTTAAGTATTTATAGTTTCATTATTTCGTATTATGTACTAATTGTATTTCATAGCATTTTAATATCATTTGTAATGGGAAACATAAGTCCCACATATATATTCATATCATTTTTATGTTTAACAAGTCATTTCATGAACCTTTTTCAAGGTCCAGATTTGGTGTCTTTACTTCACCTAGCAAATTGTTCAAGATGTGTCCACTGTTTGGCCACACTCCCTTCATGGAAGTTGTTCCTCTATGTCTTTTCTTTATTTTTCTTTTTTATTCATGTCATTTGAAGTTTTATAACTCAAGTTATAGTCAAATAACTACAACTGGTTCACTGTCTTTTTCTGGATCCAGAATTAGGCAGATTCTGGAGTTAAATTTTGCCTAATTAATTGGATATGTTACGCCTACTTTTAGGCCTAATATTCTTCATAGAAGTTGTTAACCAATGTCTGACGATCACTTAGAATTTTGAATTATAATTTTTCAATTTTTTAGAATTAATTATAGTAAATTAACTGGCCTAGACTCATATACCCTGTGCTATCAGGACCCCAGGTTTAAGTTAGTGGTTTTGACTCTTAATTTAGGATCCTTACACTCAAAATTTGAGGCAATTTCCTAAAGAAAAGTTGTATCCCTGTCACTTAGGTTTCCATAACAGTTTGGCTCATCCCAATTGGAGTTTCCTAATGGGAGATATGACTAAAAGACTCTTGTGGGGTCAAATGGTCAATTAGGCAATTTCTAGAATTTGCATACTAACTTGACCTAGTTCCCTTAATTTCTGGGTTTTGGTCAAACTACCAATGTTGTAGATATATGTCTTGTAACATCCTCATTTTAGCTAGTCCGTACAGTTTACTGTCCCGGTGACCAGTGTCGGTCCGGACAGTTAGAATTCGGAAAAATATTTAAACTAAAGTGAGGAACCAAAAATTAACTCAAATAATTAATAAAAAAAATTAAATTAAATTAAAAAAAAATTTAGGAAAAATTATAAAATAATTCTTGGGACCCCAGAGAAGGGTTATTGAGGTTCTTATGGCATTAGAATGCCAAGAAAATACTTAGAAAAAATTTTCAATCGATAAAGACAATTTTGGCCCGTTAAGCCAAATGAAGGGCATTTTGGTCATTTCGTCTTCAGAGATGATTTTCAAGCCAACTTGTCCAGTTAAATAAATAATTTATATAACATAAAATATGATTAAATGTTGTTAAAAATTTAATTGCAATTAAATAGACAAGAAATGGAGTAAAAATGAAAGAAAATAGATTTATGACATCACCATGAGGTCATTTAAAATTATCCCAACCAACCCAATGTTGACACATGGCATAAGCTCACTTAAAAGAGACAAATGGGCTGGAAATGGAACAAAAAAATCAGACTTCTTCAACCATTGGGCCAGCCAAAAACGTGGAGATAGAGCGAGAGGAAGGAAAAACTCCATTAAAGCTCACCCAAGCTCCCAACCTCACCAAATCTCACTCCAAAACCCTAGCCTTCTTCATAAAAAAAATAACCTAGCACCTTGAGGACACTTTGGGCAGCAAAAAGAAAGAAAAATCAAGCAGTTTTCTAAGCTAGGGAAACTCTCCAACAAAGGTTAGTGACTTAACCCTAAATTTTTACTTTGAATACATGTTTAGGGACTTGAATAAGTGTGAGTTGCAAAGAAAAAAAAATTATTGAATAACATTTGGATGGAAACCCTAGATTTTGGACAGCCATGGTTAGGGTTTGATTGGGTTGAGTTTAATGAAGATAAAAGACTATTATGGCTGCCCATAACATGTATTTACTAAGTGGATTGATGAAATGCAAGTTAAATGCATGATTTGAGATGTTAGGGTTAGGGTTTGGGGTGGAAAAATGGGACTTTGAGCATGTAATGATGAAAGTGAGTTTTAATGGTCAATTAGTGACCATTTAGTTCTGTTTAAACTAAAAATGAAGTGTGTTGAGTGATGGGATTGGGTTTGGTGTGGCTGCCATTAAAGGGACCTACAGAATGGAGTGACCTGCAGAATTGGACTTGAGTCCAGCAGGTTTGGGCAGCCATAACTTGAATTGTAGAGGTTCAATTGGTGCAAGGCCAATTGGACATGAAACTAGACACATAATGGCACAACTTTCATGAAGAAATTATGCCCATAAAACCAAACCAAGTGGACCAAAAGCTTGCTCAAATCCGGGTGACCTGCAGGCTGTTTCTGCAAAATGACCAAATGAACAGTGTCATAACTCAATGTAAAAAGGTCCAATTGACCTAAAATTTTACCATCAACAAGATGAGATATAGACCAACAACTTTCATGAAGAAACCTACCCCAAATTATGACCAGAACCTATCCAACAATTGAGTTGCAATCACTGTTCACTGCACTATAGATATGGTCAGCCCTGAAAATTTTCAATCCGGCCAGTTGTGGTTTTTGGACCATAACTTGAGCTAAAAAACTCCAAATGGAGTGATTCAAAAAAGGAAATTCAACTAGACAAAATAAGGAACAACTTTCATGTTGATTATTTGGCCAAAGTTCCACTGCAAAAATGACTAATGGAACAGTAAAAATAAGGTATAAAAACTGAAAATTCTGCTCAATTAACTTTAAACTTAGAAATGGTATTGGCAACCAATACCAACAAATTTTGAATGCAAAATGTGGTATGTTGGGAGTATTAAAACCAATGTACCTATTGTCTATGCAAAAGTCAACATTTTGGTTGACTAATAAAGTGAATAGTAACACCAAATCTTGAAATTCAAAAATTATAAAACTTAAAAATGTAATATGCCCTAGTATACCTAGCAAGATTGGTTTGGATAGCTTGGCATGCCAATAGGGTTCTGTTAGCAGTACTGCATATGGCTTTATGCCATTCTGTGTTTCATGGCTTTCCCATGCCATTCTGTGAAATAATAGCCTTTGGCTATGTTATTTGAGTTGATATGTTTGGGTTTTAACCCTGATCATTATTACAGCTTATTAGCTATTCTGTTGCACACCGGGAGACACAATGTGACCGATGGTGTGATGGTCCGAGGTACTTAGTACCCAGTGCCAGTTTACCCGTTTATCTAGTCTAATCAATTAGTATGGGTTACTTGGGCAATGTTAAAGAACCTTACCAAAATTTTAATTGAATAATAATGCAAATAGTATCAGAAGTTAAGTCTACCAAAAATTTTAAACACACATTCTGCATCTTTGTTTTATTTTATTTTATTTCATTTTATTTTATTTTATATTGTCACCACTAAGCAGAATTGCTTAGCGCCGCTTTGCCACGCTGCAGTATCGAGACCTAATGGTGAGCCCAGTGAGACATCGACCGGTGAGCCTTCGATTTGCATCCGAGTCCCGAGTCACCTCACACTTGCAAAGGCATATGGTTGGACATATGATTTTGGGAGTATTTTGTGTTTTGGCATTTTGTATTAATTTGGATTGTAACTATAAACTCCTGTAATTATGTATTAATGTAAATATATGAAATTTCATATTATTGAGATTTTCTGCATTACGTATGTTGATAAATGAAATGTTGAGAATTATTTGTGAATATGCTTCAAGTGATGAAGTGAACAGAAAAGTTTTGAAAATAGTATCGTGATTGAGATTGAGATTTTGAGATTGACTTGAATATATATAATAGAGTTTGGATTTTGAAATTATTTTGGAAGTGTTTTTAAACAGGTTCAAAAGAACTGTTTTTCCAATTTACAGCCAGCACTCTGCCGGATTTTTTATAAAATTTGTGGATAAATTCAGATTTATCAAAATTGAAAATAAACGAATTATAAAGGGATAAATTTTAATAGAAATATAAATTGGTGCTCTGGCACACTGAGTGACATAACTTGCTCGGCCACATCATGTGACAGTAAGGGGTGTCACATTTAGTGGTATCAGAGCATCGGTTTAGGCGTTTCTGGGCCTAGATAGAGTACATACCATTGCATTGCATTTGTAAGTGTTGAGGTGACACTGATGCAGATCTGTTTGTTTTCTTATTTTGAATAGGATATGGATCCTGCTTCACAAAGAGCAGTTGATGAAGAGGTGGAGAGTCATGCTCCACCAAGGGCTGAGTCTAGGGGCAGGAGAGAATCTGCTCCACCATCAGCTGAGGCACATGCCCAACCTCAGTTTGCACTATTTCAACAAATGATTGAATTCTACCAGCAAATGATGGGGGCAATTCCACCACCACAACCACAGCCACAACCTCCACTAGCACCACAGAAATCTCATCTAGAGAAATTGAGGAAGCATGGGGCTGTGAACTTCTTTGGGAAGAGGGAAGATGATCCCATGGCTGCAGAAAATTGGTTGGATAGAACCATCAGAGTGCTGAAACAGTTAAATTGCACCCCCAAGCAAAACCTGGTGGGTGCTGTGTCCCTACTTCAGGATGATGCATATCAGTGGTGGGACACAGTAACCAGTGAGGTGCAACTTGAATGGATCACCTAGGAATTCTTCCTCACAGAGTTCAGGAAGAAATATATTAGCAAAGTGTATTTAGAAGAGCGAAGAAGGGAATTTATTAGTCTGAGACAGAGACAGTTGTCAGTGGCTGAGTATGAACGTGAATTTGTCAGACTGAGCAGATATGGGAGGGAGATAGTCCCTACAGAGGCAGAGAGGTGTAGACGGTTTGAAGAAGGGCTCAATGACAACATCAAAGTCATGATCACAGCAATGGAGATCACAGATTTTGCTAAGCTAGTGGATGCTGCATCAAAAGTGGAAAGGGTCAGAATCAATGAACAAAACAGAAGGGAAAGACAGCAGAAGAGGGGTCCGGGTCAGTCCAGTGCATTTTCTGCTCCTAGCAAGAAGAGTAAGGGTCCTCTTGCTCAGAGTTCAAGACCACCACAGGGTCAGGGTCACCTCGGGGCCTGCACCACGTTCACACCTAGGAGAGGCCACCCACACCATCAATGGGCGCCTCTCAGTGGACGGTGTTTAGGGGACCAGCCCCGCATCTTCTCGCTTGTCAAGATCGGCCGAAGTGGTACAAGGGGGAATGTTGGCGAGTGATCGGTGCATGCTTGCGGTGTGGATCTACAGAACACCAGATCAAGAATTGTCCAAAGAGGACTACTACTGTTGCTCCAACACAAAATGACAGACCTGCTCCTGCACCACAAAGGGGTAGGAAACTGCAGTAAACCCGAGGCACTGGTCCATCACCGAGGCCTGCATCCGAGTCAGTTGAGAGGCCAGACACTAGAATACCAGCTAGGGCCTATGCCATTAGAGCTCAGGAGGAGCAAGATGCCCCGGATGTCATTAGGGGTACGTTTTCCCTCTATAACACTTCTGTGCATGCATTGGTGGATCTAGGATCCACTCATTCCTACATTTGCATCAAACTACCCATAGAGAGGGGAGTTCCAGTAGAGGAGTGTGATCAAGACATTTTGGTCACAAATCCACTAGGCCACAGTGTGGTAGTGAATAAGGTGTATAAAGGTTGCCCATTGAGGATTCAGGGGTATGAATTCTCGGCAGACCTAATTGAGTTGCCCTTCCACGAGTTTGACATGATTTTGGGAATGGATTGGTTGTCACGTCATCAGGCAATAGTTGATTGCAAATTGAAGAGGATTTCTCTAAAAACTTCTAAGGGTAATGAGATCACTATTGTGGGGGAAAGGACAAATTTCCTGTCCAATGTTTTCTCAGCTACGGTTGCAAGAAGATTGATAAGAAAAGGCTGTGAAGCTTACCTAGCACACGTGGTTGATACTAGGCAGGCTAAGCCAAACTTGGGTGACATACCCATAGTAAGAGACTTCCCAGATGTGTTTCCTGAAGAGTTGCCTGGTTTACCACCAGAAAAGGAAGTCGAGTTAGCTATTGAGGTAATGCCGGGTACAATACCCATTTCTATTGCACCTTATAGGATTGCACCCACTGAATTGAGGGAGTTGAAAACTCAGTTGCAAGAGTTGCTGGATAAGGGGTTCATACGCCCCAGTGTGTCACCATGAGGAGCTCCGGTGCTGTTTGTGAAGAAGAAAGATGGAACTTTGAGATTGTGTATTGATTACCGGTAGTTGAACAAAGTAAGTATGAAGAATAAATATCCGTTGCCCAAAATTGACGATCTGTTTGATCAGTTGAAAGGAGCCGGTGTATTTTCAAAAATTGATCTCAGATCAGGGTATCATCAGTTGAGGGTAAAGGATGCAGATGTGTCAAAAATTGCATTCAGAACTCGGTATGGACACTATGAATTTTTAGTTATGCCGTTTGGTTTGACAAATGCACCAGCAGCATTTATGGACCTTATGAACCGTATCTTCCATCCATACTTAGATCGGTTTGTAGTGGTCTTTATAGATGATATTCTAGTGTATTCCAAGACCAGGGAAGAACATGATGAACATTTGAGGATTGTTCTGCAAACCCTGCGAGAAAAGAAGTTGTATACTAAGTTGTCCAAGTGTGACCTTTGGATGAGTGAGATCTCTTTTCTTGGACACATAGTATCAGCTAAGGGGATTAGAGTGGATCCCAAAAAGATAGAAGCAGTGATGGAATGGAAGCCTCCCAGAAATACAACTGAGGTCAGAAGTTTCTTAGGGCTAGCTGGGTATTACAGAAGATTTATGAAGGGGTTCTCTCTTATAGCTTCTCCAATGACTAAGTTATTACACAAGAATGTGAAATTTGGCTGGAACGACAAGTGCCAAGCCAGTTTTGAGAGGCTAAAGGCTATGTTGACAGAAGCACCAGTGTTAACACAGCCAGTGTAGGGAAAAGACTTTGTGGTCTACAGTGATGCCTCACATAATGGGCTAGGGTGTGTATTGATGCAAGAGGGGAAAGTGGTTGCCTATGCTTCCAGGCAGTTAAGGCCACATGAACAAAACTACCCTACTCATGACTTGGAGTTAGCAGCAATTATTTTCGCACTGAAGATATGGAGACATTATTTATATGGTGAAAAATGCTACATCTATACGGACCACAAGAGCCTAAAATACTTGCTAACCTGTATGAGCTCAACCTTAGGCAGAGGCGATGGATTGAGTTCCTGAAGGACTATGATTTTGTGATTGATTATCATCCTGGGAAGGCAAATGTAGTTGCTGATGCTTTAAGCAGGAAGTCCATCACAGCTTTAAGATCACTCAATGCCTATCTATCCTTAGCTCAAGATGGAGCTATTTTGGCTGAGTTGCAAGTGAGGCCAACCCTGCTACAGCAGATCCAAGATAGGCAGAGAGGGCAGATGAAAAACTAATGGCCATTATGGGTAAAATTCCTGAGGGGAAGGAAACTGAATATGAGGTAAAAGCAGATGGGTGTCTGTACTACAGAGGAAGAGTGTGTGTACCAGATGATGGGGAACTGAAGACTAGCATTCTGAAAGAAGCACACACTAGTGTTTATACTATGCACCCGGGGAGCACAAAAATGTATAATGATTTGAAGCCTCATTATTGGTGGCGTGGTATGAAGAGGGATATAGCTGACTATGTGACTAAGTGTCTGACATGTCAGCAAGTTAAAGCAGAACATCAAGTTCCATCAGGATTGCTACAGCCTATAAGCATACCTGAATGGAAATGGGACCGGGTCACTATGGATTTTGTTAGTGGTCTACCTCTCACCCAAAGGAAGCACGATGCAGTGTGGGTGGTAGTGGATAGATTGACAAAGTCAGCACATTTTTTGCCAGTTAGGACTGACTACTCACTGGAGAAGCTAGCAGAATTGTATATCAGTGAGATAGTTAAACTACATGGAATCCCACTTTCCATTATATCTGACCGAGACCCAAGGTTTACATCGAGATTCTGGAAAAAATTGCAAGAAGCCTTAGGCACACAACTCCGTTTTAGCACGGCTTTTCATCCTCAGACGGATGGACAGTCAGAACGAGTAATTCAGGTAAACCTAAGAACCAATTGAATTTTTGCAATTAATAAATTGAAATGATAGTAACAATGCGAATTATGTGATAGATCCTGGAGGATATGCTAAGGAGTTGTGTCATTGAGTTTGAGGGGAGTTGGGATAGATACCTCCCACCGGCTGAATTCGCATACAACAATAACTACCAAGCTAGCATTCAAATGGCTCCGTATGAAGCACTGTATGGGAGGAAATGTAGATCCCCAGTGTGTTGGACTAAATTAGGCGAAGATAAGCTGGTAGGACCAAACCTGGTGAAACAAACTGAGGAGAAAGTAAAGATAATCAAAGCTAACCTGAAGGTTGCCTCAGATAGACAGAAATCTTATGCCGACTTGAAGAGAAAAGAGATAGAATATGCAGTTGGCAATAAAGTGTTTCCCAAAGTCTCACCATGAAAGAAAGTACTGAGGTTTGGGAGAAAGGGTAAGTTAAGCCCTAGGCTCATTGGCCCATATGAAGTCATTGAACGTGTGGGACCAGTGGCCTATCGGCTAGCTTTACCACCAGAACTGGATAAAATACACAATGTATTCCATGTTTCTATGCTGAGAAGATATCGCTCAGATCCTTCACATGTCATTTCCATGGAAGAGATTGAAATCCAACCGGACTTGACATATACAGAAGAACCTATACAAATCCTAGCTCGGGAAGTGAAGGAACTGAGAAATAAACAAATTCCACTGGTTAAAGTGCTTTGGAGGCACCATAACACTGAAGAGGCAACTTGAGAAAGTGAAGAGATAATGAGGCAACAGTTCCCTCAACTGTTTGCATCAGGTAAATTTTGAGGACGAAATTTTTATTAGAGGGGAAGAGTTGTAACATCCTCATTTTAGCTAGTCCGTACAGTCTACTGTCCCGGTGACCAGTGTCGGTCCGGACAGTTAGAATTCGGAAAAATATTTAAACTAAAGTGAGGAACCAAAAATTAACTCAAATAATTAATAAAAAAAAATTAAATTAAATTAAAAAAAAATTAGGAAAAATTATAAAATAATTCTTGGGACCCCAGAGAAGGGTCATTGAGGTTCTTATGGCATTAGAATGCCAAGAAAATACTTAGAAAAATTTTTCAATCGATAAAGACAATTTTGGCCCGTTAAGCCAAACGGAGGGCATTTTGGTCATTTCGTCTATAGAGATGATTTTCGGGCCAACTTGTCCAATTAAATAAATAATTTATATAACATAAAATATGATTAAATGTTGTTAAAAATTTAATTGCTATTAAATAGACAAGAAATGGAGTAAAAATGAAAGAAAATAGATTTATGACATCACCATGAGGTCATTTAAAATTCTCCCAACCAATCCAATGTTGACACATGGCATAAGCTCACTTAAAAGAGACAAATGGGCTGGAAATGGAACAAAAAAATCAGACTTCTTCAACCTTTGGGGCAGTAAAAAACGTGGAGATAGAGAGAGAGGAAGGAAAAACTCCATTAAAGCTCACCCAAGCTCCCAACCTCACCAAATCTCACTCCAAAACCCTAGCCTTCTTCATAAAAAAAATAACCTAGCACCTTGAGGACACTTTGGGCAGCAAAAAGAAAGAAAAATCAAGAAGTTTTCTAAGCTAGGGAAACTCTCCAACAAAGGTTAGTGACTTAACCCTAAATTTTTACTTTGAATACATGTTTAGGGACTTGAATAAGTGTGAGTTGCAAAGAAAAAAAAATTATTGAATACCATTTGGATGGAAACCCTAGAGTTTGGGACAGCCATGGTAAGGTATTTGATTGGGTTGAGTTTAATGAAGATAAAGACTATTATGGCTGCCCATAACATGTATTTACTAAGTGGATTGATGAAATGCAAGTTAAATGCATGATTTGAGATGTTAGGGTTAGGGTTTGGGGTGGAAAAATGGGACTTTGAGCATGTAATGATGAAAGTGACTTTTAATGGTCAATTAGTGACCATTTAGTTCTGTTTAAACTAAAAATGAAGTTTGTTGAGTGATGGGATTGGGTTTGGTGTGGCTGCCATTTAAGGGACCTGCAGAATGGAGTGACCTGCAGAATTGGACTTGAGTCCAGCAGGTTTGGGGAGCCATAACTTGAATTGTAGAGGTTCAATTGGTGCAAGGCCAATTGGACATGAAACTAGACACATAATGGCACAACTTTCATGAAGAAATTATGCCCATAAAACCAAAACAAGTGGAGCAAAAGCTTGCTCAAATCCGGGTGACCTGCAGGCCATTTCTGCAGAATGACTGTTCATTTGGCCATAACTCAATGTAGAAAGGTCCAATTGACCTAAAAGTTTACCAGCAACAAGATGAGATATAGACCAACAACTTTCATGAAGAAACCTACCCCAAATTATGACCAGAACCTATCCAACAATTGAGTTGCGCCATGCTTTCATCAGATCAGTAGATATGGTCAGCCCTGAAAATTTTCAATTCGGCCAGTTGTGGTTTCTGGACCATAACTTAAGCTAAAAAACTCCAAATGGAGTGATTCAAAAAAGGAAATTCAACTAGACAAAATAAGGAACAACTTTCATGTTGATCATTTTGCCAAATTCCCACTGCAAAAATGACTAATAGAACAGTAAAAATAAGGTATAAAAACTGAAAATTCTGCTCAATTAACTTTAAACTTAGAAATGGTATTGGCAACCAATACCAACAAATTTTGAATGCAAAATGTGGTATGTTGGGAGTATTAAAACCAATGTACCTATTGTCTATGCAAAAGTCAACATTTTGGTTGACTAATAAAGTGAATAGTAACACCAAATCTTGAAATTCAAAAATTATAAAACTTAAAAATGTAATATGCCCTAGTATACCTAGCAAGATTGGTTTGGATAGCTTGGCATGCCAATAGGGTTCTGTTAGCAGTACTGCATATGGCTTTATGCCATTCTGTGTTTCATGGCTTTCCCATGCCATTCTGTGAAATAATAGCCTTTGGCTATGTTATTTGAGTTGATATGCTTGGGTTTTAACCCTGATCATTATTATAGCTTATTAGCTGTTCTGTTGCACAACGGGAGACACAATGTAACCGATGGTGTGATGGTCTGAGGTACTTAATACCCAGTGCCAGTTTACCCATTTATCTAGTCCAATCAATTAGTATGGGTTACTCGGGCAATGCTAAAGAACCTTACCAAAATTTTAATTGAATAATAATGCAAATAGTATCAGATGTTAAGTCTACCAAAAATTGTAAACACACATTCTGCATCTTTGTTTTATTTTATTTTATTTCATTTTATTTTATTTTATATTGTCACCACTAAGCAGAATCGCTTAGCGCCGCTTTGCCACGCGCAGTCTGGAGACCTACCTGGTGAGCCCGCAGAATCGATCGGGTGAGCCTTCAGATTTGCATCCGGAGTCTTGAGTCACCTCACACCTGCAGTGCATATGGTAGGACATAGGATTTTGGGAGTATTTTGTATTTTGGCATTTTGTATTAATTTGGATTGTAACTATAAACTCCTGTAATTATGTATTAATGTAAATATATGAAATTTCATATTATTGAGATTTTCTGCATTATGTATGTTGATAAATGAAATGTTGAGAATTATTTGTGAATATGCTTCAAGTGATGAAGTGAATAGAAAAGTTTTGGAAATAGTATCGTGATTGAGATTTTGAGATTGACTTGAATATATATAATAGAGTTTGGATTTTGAAATTATTTTGGAAGTGTTTTTAAACATGTTCAGAAGAACTATTTTTCCAATTTACAGCCGGCACTCTGCCGGATTTTCTATTAAATTTGTAGATAAATTCAGATTTATCAAAATTGAAAATAAACGAATTATAAAGGGATAAATTTTAATAGAAATATAAATTGGTGCTCCGGCACACTGAGTGGCATAACTTGATCAGCTACACTGTAGACAGGTAAGGGGTGTCACATGTCTTATAGAAATTTTGTCACTAGTTTTATTGAATTCGGATAGGCCTATGTCCAGAAAATTATGGGTAGTTTGGTTCTGGATAGTTTTGTGACCTAAATTGTGCTAGCAATTTGGTTTAGTTAGAGGCATTTTTGGGTTCTATGTTCTTCATAAAAGTTGTATTCCTATATCTAAGCTTTCAAATGGAATAAAAATCAGGTCATTTGGATCTTTCTAAAGGGAGTTATGACTAAATGAATGTGTACTGTTCATTTGGTCATTTTTCTGGGTTCAGTGTATGGTCAGCCGGATTGGAACAGTAATTAGGTCAATTTGTGGACAGAATTTGGGCATAGTTTCTTCATAAAAAATTGATTATTTTGGCCATAGTTTCATCTCCAATTAGCATCATACCAATTGGAGCAACACAATTCAAGTTATGGCTTAAAACACATACTGGACTTATAGAGTCCCAAACCTACATGAAAATATACACTCCCAATTCATTTCCTCCAATCTCCCAAACTTAAATTTGGCATTCGTAGCACTTCTAAAGGTCAACAATAAATCTCAAAAATGCCAATTTCAAGTACTAACATAAAAGCCCTAATAGTTAGGTCAAACTCTAACTCAACATATTTCAATTCATGTAATACATGTGTAATTCACCATCTAACTTAACTTAAGTACCCTCATCACATACCATTGCTAATAATTTTAAAACAATCAAAAGCATCAATTCCCCCTATTCCCAATGGCTGTCGAAATTTTTGGTCGCTTACATACCCATTATTTTCTCAATTTCTCATGCAATATCAACTCATCATGACCTCAATTCAAGGTTTAATGAAGAAGGGAAGGGAGAGTAAGCACTAACCTTATATGGACACTTCTTCAAGTTGGCAAAACTTCAATTCCTTCCCTTTTTATTACTACTACTAGCTTCTCCAAGGTGTGGGGATGATTTTTAGTGAAGGGAGTTTAGGGTTTTATGATGAGAAAAGCATAGAAACTCAAGCTTGCAAAGAAGAAAAATGGTGGAAGAGAGGAGCTCCTATGGTTCGGCCAAGAAGAACAAGAGAAAGAAGAAGACTAAATTTGATTTTGAATTTGATGTTTATCTCTTTTTATATGTGTGTTTATTTCCTATTTGTCCAAATTTTTAATGAGGCCATCCTAACATCATGCTTATGTCATTATTTCTTTATATTTCCTTTTTCTTTCTTTTCCTTTCTTCTTTTCGATTACACAAATTTATAATTTTTAATTCATTTTCAAATGTTTTATTCTCACTTAATTTAATTGAAATTTTGATCAAAATTCAACTCTGAAGGTGAAATGACCAAAATGCCCTTCATTATGCTTATCGGTTTATTTTTTGTCTGTACCGATTAACTAAATTTTCTTGAATTTTCTTTGATATTTTTAATATCATTTAGACCTCAGTAAACCTTCAATCAAGTCCCAAAAATTTATTTCATAGGTTCCTCGCAGGTCTGGGGTAAGCAACTGTCTTCGCAATCGCTTCCCAGTACAGTCACCCATCGTCGTGACTCCAGCTCGTTTAACTCATTTACAATTTATTTCTTTTATTTTTCATTAATTTTTCTTGGTCTTTATTCACTCAATTTATGCCTTCTCACTCTAGTTTAAGTGTAGTTCTATACATCTTAGCTGTCCGAAAATACCTTAATCGTCGAAACAGTAGAATGTACGGACTACCTAAAGTGAGGGCGTTATAGATTTTTAAACTAATTGAAATCTGAGACAAAGGAGAACAACTCTTCTAAAGAACATAGGCCAGATTATGACCATAACTTGATTAAATTCCTAGACAAAATTGGTCCAGCAAATCTTCCCTAATTCTGGACTAACCTGGAAATCCTGGACAATGAGCCATCCGACTAGTTTTGGAGAAATTGCCATAACTTGGGATACAAAATGCAAAATAGGTGATTCCCAAACCAAAATGTTCATAAGACATAGGGCTACAAACTTTATGTTTTTACCAGAACCCGGTTCATAGGGCAAGATAGAGGAATTATTGGGATAAATTAGGAATCCTAAATCTAAAATTTCTGCTCCTTAGCTAATTGACCTTATGACCTCTGAATGTCTATCAAGCCATAACTTTCTCTACATAACTCCAATTAGAGTGATTCAAAATGATTTAGAAAACTAAAACATTCTTTTAGGGACCATGGCCAAATTATGTGCTTAAGGTGCAAGGATATAAAGTGCAGAATTAGGATATAAATCTGGAAAACTTGGAATCTCAGGATATGGCACTTGGAATAGTGTTTAGTAAATTGGCCATAACTTGAGATCAAGAACTCCAAATTGAGTGATTCAAAGTGGAAAATAAAATAAAACATAGAGGAACAATTTTCATGAAGAATACTTCATCAAATTATGAGAAGAACTAGGTTAAAATAGGGTTGCAAAGTCAGGGTCTAGAGCTGCCCTGGACCCAGAATACATTGGAATTTCAAAATCTAATTAGGGATGCATTAGGAATTTAGTTGATTAGCTATTGAAGATAATTGAAATGAGTATTGAAGCTTAGTAATTGTGTGATTTTAGTCAACAAAGAAACTTCCAAGGAAGGGAAGGATTAACCCAAGAAAAGAAAAGTTAAAGAAGGTTTGTGCACAACTATTCTCTTTTTCTATGTTTTAAATTTGGATTTCACTTGAATGAATTTTATATGAATGAATTTTATTTTTCTTTGTTATTGTGGACTTTAAATATGTTGAATTGGCTTTGTATGATTTAAATACAATTACTTTTGTGCTCTTAAGCATTTAATGCATTGTTTTGATGGTTGTGAATTGTGAAATGTGCTTATTGGATTTGCAATGTGACTCTTTGAACATAAATTATTTGAAATTGTTTTGAATATATTTTGAAACCACAGTTATGAAGGAACGGAAGCGTGAAAAACACAAGATTATACCATTGAATTCAAAAATTCTCACCTAGGGTCACATGCACCATGCAAGATTTATTTTTATCTATTTGATTTCAATGATAAACAACATATTAAAACTCTTTTAATATGTTTTTGAATCTGTATTTGCCATTTAAGATTTTAAAATTAATCAGATTAATTTTAGAACCCTAGATTAAATCAAGAACGATTACACTAACCTCTTGATGTGCTGCAGTGTTCTGCGCTTTGAGATTCGTCTTGTGACACGGATGTTGTCCTCTAGCTTGTCCACACCAAGAACACCTATGGCAGCCCTTGAACAGCTTCTAAAGCCTTTTCTATTAATTAGAAATTCAAGTTCTGCCTTTTAAGAGATTAGAGATGCAAACAGGACACTAGAAACAATTTCTAGTGTTCTTAATTCAAGAGATTGATGGCTAATCTCTTTGAATTGATGAGAGATGAAGAGAAATAGCTGGAGAGGCTCAAAGTGGCGTGACATATGAGAGGAGAGGCTGCTGGTTATGTTTTCTTTTCATAACCCCACTTAAATAGCTAGGTTAACACATTAAACCCTAGCCACATGTCACCTTTTGATTAGCTCTAGGTTTAAGTGACCCAATCACATTGTGCCAAGTGTCAAACCTATATTTAATCTTGATTTTAATCATCTTACATGATTAAAAAAAAACATTTGGAAAGCTTATGTGTTATGCCATGTGTCACCATCTCATGGTGCCACGTGTCACACTGTGAAATGACCAAAATGCCCCTGTGTCTTAATTTTGAGTTCTTAACCCAAAATAATTATTTTCTTCTTCTAATTAATTTATATCAAATATAAATTAATTAATTAATCTCTCTTAATTAATTTCTCATCAATTAAATTCATATTTAAACACTTTAAATATAAATTTAATTTATACTACACATCCAATAATCTAGATTTGGTTTCAAGTCATGCTAGGGACTTTGCAATTTAATTGCAAACCAAATCTATTTAATTAATCAATTAAACTCTTTAATTAATTAATTAAATCATATTTAAATAGGTGATAACTTGTGTATGTGTGTGACTTACTAGGCTCATCACTAATTGGCAATGAGACATGATATCAACTCTTAATATCATCAGAACTCTTTCTTACCATAAATGATTTCTCTAAATCATTTTATGAACCTCATAGACCATGGTTAACACCTAGCATAGCATGCCATGGCGACCCAATTAGTTATTTGTTTTACCTTATATGAACCTATAATCATATGTTACCATGCTCTAGAATCTCTCTGTTAGAAAATCCCAACTCAAGCCGAGTCATGGTTTATGTCAAACTCCATTTGCTATGAATATTATGTTCTCTTTTAATTCCAGTTCTTGATTAAAAGATTTTTCTCATCGTAAACTCTTTTACGAATAAATCTATCTGTCTGCCAGAACTTGAAACATCAAGAACAATTAAATGAACATAGGATTTTAACTCTAGTTACTTAGAGGAACAGATTCCTTCTTGATCAACACCTACCTCCATATATAACTAGCAGGAGCCAACAGATGCCCATATACCCATACATAGTACAAGTATGAAAGCAGTATCAAACTCAAACTACCTATATACAAGATAATTGTGCTATCTCAGTCTAAAGATTATATGCACTGATATGATTTATGACAAAACATTGACAAGAGTAAACTCCATGTGCTTGTCATAAGTGTCACCGTTCGGCCTACTTATCATTTATAAGTGCCTATCATGTTTGTTATATGGCATGAGACTCACTATTCCATCTTATTTATATCTCATATAAATAACTTGGGAACAAACATGAATACAATTTTTCTGGATAAGTCATGTCCTTATTATGAAGTATCCTCGATTGTGAACCTATTTATGATACTTTGTGCTAGAAATATTGTCACTCATATTCTTAACAACTTAAGAATAATATTTCTAACAAAATATCAATGGACCTTTTCTATTACACATAAATATATTATGTAAACGGAAAAGTGGAAATGCCTTTTATTAATAAAATATATACAAGATACATACTAAATGATATGCTCTAGGGCATACTACTAACAATCTCCCACTAGCACTAGAGCCATTCATTACAATACCTTAGACCCGTCTTCTCAAGATGTCGGTCTAATCGAGCTTATGACATAGGCTTAGTGAATGGATCACCGGATTTTCATTGATGCTATTTTCTGCATGGCTATATTGCCTTGCCCAACTATATCTCGATAATGTGGTAGTGCCTTTCTATGTGTTTGGATTTTGGGTGAGACCTTAGTTCCTTAGCCTATATGATCGCTTCCATTGTTGTCACGGTAATGGAACCACGACTCAATGGAAGGAACTCGTAAGTTCGTCACGAACTTCTTTATCCAAACGACTTCCTTTGCAAAGATCTCGATGCAAAGAATATACTCACCTCGATGAGTGGAATCTGCAATGTGCTCGCTTGGAACTCTTCCAACCGATCGCACCTCCATTACAAATGAACACATATCCAGAGGTAGACTTTCTATCATCGATATCTGATTGGAAATCAGAATCAGTATAACCATCCAATTGCAAGTCTCCACCTCCATAAATCAAGAATAAATCCTTAGTTCTTCTCAAGTACTTAAGAATATTCTTGATGACTATCGATGTTCCAAACCTAGATTGGATTGATACCTGCTAGTCAAACTAACAGCATATGCGATATCCGGCCTAGTACACAACATTGCATACATTAAACTTCCAATAGCCGAAGCATATGGAATCCTGGACATCTTATCTCTTTCTTTAGGTGTCTTTGGAGACATCTCTTTAGAAAGATGGATACCAAGTCTCACTGGTAACAATCCTCTCTTGGAATCAAGCATGTTAAACCTCTTTAACACCTTTTCCAAGTATAGACTTTGGAATAAACCAATTATTCTTTTCGCTCTATCTCTATAGATGCGAATCCCAAGAATATAGGTTGCCTCCCCTAAGTCTTTCATGGAGAATGTATTTGACAACCATACCTTTATAGTCACAACATACTGTATCATTACACATCAACATTATGTAATCCACATATAAGACAAGGAAAGTGATAGCAATGTAACTAAACTTATTATATAAAAATGTCTCATACTCATTTTTGATAAAACCAAAAGATTTAATGGCTTAATCTAAACGGATGTTCCAACTCCTTGAAGCTTGTTTCAACCCATAAATGGATCGCTTTAGCTTGCATACCTTGGAACCATCTTGGGATTCAAATCCCCTAGGTTGTTCCATGAAAATGTTTTCTTCAATGTATCCATTGAGAAAAGTCGCTTTTGACATCCATCCGCCAAATCTCATAATCATAGTATGCACTATTGCTAATAAAATCCTAATTGATTTAAGCATGGCAACAAAGCAGAAAGTCTCCTCATAGTCTATTCCTTGCCTTTGGCGAAACCCTTTCGCTACTAGCCTTGCCTTATAGGTCTCTACCTTTCCATCAAAACCAATTTTCTTCTTGAAAACCCATTTGTTCCCTATAGGTACAATACCTTTAGGTGGGTCAACAAGATCCCAAACTTGATTCTTATACATGGAATCAATCTCGATTTCATAGCATCAATCCATTTTGAAGAGTCTATATCCGATATAGCTTCTTCATAGGTAAGTGGATCATCTCCATGATCTACTTCTTCATGATTAGACAACTCTTGTTCTTCTTCATGAAGCAAACCATATCTCAACGGGGGGTGAGATACCCTGGTTGTTCTACGAGGAACAGCTGTAGATGTTTCATCAACGGGTATAGGTTGACTAGATGGATCTATATCCATCTGATCTGTTGGTTGGTCAGAATTCTCCAATTCTAACTCTATTTGCCTTCCTTTGCCTCCTTCTTGAACAAACTGTTGTTCAAGAAATGTGGCATCTCTACTTATCACAACCTTTTGTGAAGTAGGCAAATAAAAATAATATCCAAAACTATCTTTTGGATATCCAACAAATCGACCTTTTTCTGATCTGGTCTCCAATTTATCAGTGTTCAGCTTTTTGATATAAGCTGGACAACCCCAAATCTTAACATGCTTAAGACTTGGTTTTCTTCCATGCCAAATCTCATAAGGTGTGGAAGAAACTGATTTTGATGGAATCCTATTCAGAATATATAAAGCTGATTCTAATGCAAATCCCCAAAAGGAGATTGGCATATCCGTATAGCTCATCATACTACGTACCATATCCAATAGGGTACGATTTCTCCTTTCAGATACACCATTTAGCTGTGGCGTTCCTGGAGGAGTCAGATGAGAAACAATGCCATGCTCTCTCAAGTATTGATCAAATTCAGTACTCAAATATTCACCTCCACGATCTGATCGAAGAGCTTTAATATTTTTCCTGTTTGATTTTCTACTTCAGATTTAAATTCTTTAAACTTTTCAAAGGATTCATGTTTGTATTTCATCAAATACAAATACCCAAACCTTGATTTATCATCAGTAAAGGTAATAAAATAATGAAAGCCCCCTCTAGCCATTTCTTTAAACGGACCACATACATCACTATGTATTAGTTCCAAAATATTTTCAGCTCTTAGCCCTTGTCCAACAAAGGGTGTTCTAGTCATTTTGCCTTGAAGGCAAGATTCACAAGTTGGAGTAGGCTCAGAGCCCAATGAGGATAGAATCCCCATTTTCTCCAGTTTTGCAATCCTATCTTCTGCAACATGACATAACCTTAAGTGCCAAATATATTTTGAACTTGAGTTGGTTTTCACCATGGCATTGCATTCATTTAGATTGCTATACTCTGGCCAGTGGAAACACTTTCTTTCTGGCAATGGAAACACCTTCCTATTGGCAGTGGAGACACTTTCCTTTGCCTTTATCAGCTTTAGTCTTCCTTTTCTATTTAGCTATTTTCTTGGAAGGACCAGGAATTTGAGGTTTCTTTCTTATTGCCCTTCTTCTTGTTGGACTTTCCAAAGTAAGAAAATGCAACCAAAGCTACCTCTTTTCCTTTATTGCTGGCATATTCTTTTGGGCAATAACCAAAGCATGTTGAGTAAACCAGCTAAGGTGCATTCTGTTTAGTCATATGGAAATTTGTCACAAAATTCCCAAAAGACTCGTGAAGGGATCAAGGATCAAATCCGTCTGTAGTTGGAAATCCATGTTGAAGTCAAGATGTTCCAACCGCTCAATCACCGAATCATCTTGTGGACATGATCCCCAACATTCTGTCCCTCGGACATCCTCATACGGAATAATTGCTTTAGATATCTCATACCTAGCATTCCTGTGCTCACCATACAACTCTTGTAGGTGAAGGAGGATCTCACTTAGCACTCTGCATGTTCTCATGTTGCTTCTGTAACTCATTACTCATGGAAGCAAGCATGTAACACTTAGCTCTCATATCATGCTCCTTCCACTTGTCCAAAGTATCATGTTCCTCTTGTGTGGCCTCTGGAGGTAAGGGACCAGAACATTTGAATCTAGAACACATCCTATATGTTCAAGGTTCAGGACAAGTTTCAAATTTCTTAGCCAATCGCATGATTAGGTCTGTCAACTGTTGTGATCAAGTATGCTTGCAAGGATATTGGATGGTGGCGGTTGTTCTGTGCTCATTTTTTATCAATAAAGTCATTGCGGAAAATAACCAGATTAATTAGTAAATGTATCATGTAATTAACCAAAATGATTAAGGTCTTTTAATCAAATTGGTCCTCCAACTAACTTAGCGAATCCTACACTTCCAAAGTAGAAAACAAATCCTAGTTGGATGGATTTCTAGTGGGTGATTGAATTCTTATAATTCTATTGATCATCCTCAGGTACATCCATTATTGGAATTACAATAAACTATAAGTGAGCAACTCTTTGCCCATCACATCTCATGTGAGGTTCAATCCTTTACCTAGCCCCTAATGCTCAAAATCTCGGTACATCCATTATTGACTTATCTTGCATTAGTTAAGTTGATCCCATTGAGCGATAATTATGCAAATAATTTTAATGTCCTCAGGTACATCCAATATTGGCCACTAAACCATTTACATATTTACAACATCTCATGCTTAACAATTATTCTTAAGAAAATCTCTTAAATTAATTGCATCTCATGCAACTATTTAAAATTTCTTAAAATAATTGCCCCAATGGAGGGCCTATGTTATAATTACTTTAATTATAGCATTTCCAACTTAATCATTTGTTTGGAAGATTTTATGGTCATTCTAATTACTATTAAGGTCTCACTTTGCACATTATCCATTTAGCATGCATATATCATATAATTGCATACATTCCCATACATCTCATGCATTCATGGATAAGCGAGAAATATGGTATGATCATGGACTTTCTAAGGATTCAATTCGAGCCACCAAGAATTGAATCGGGCATTCCTAGGTGCATTTCATTCATTCATTTTACAAGAGTTGCTGAAGGAGTACATAATCAACACTTGATATTGAATTCCTCCCACTGGTCCCACCAATGCTCTTGACCTCCTTGAACTTCTTGCAATCCAATATTACATAGTAATCCTTGGCATACCAAGGCGAATTTACAAGAACTTAAATAAATGAAATTACAACCCAAAAATATTACAAACTTAATAATACATGCCCAAAATAAATTAAAATAAATTAATTAATTTACAATCCCAAAGAAACATAAAAGAAATAAATCCAATCACATTGGTCTTTTATAGTCCATGATCATCCATCATGCATATCACTATTTAACAATTAAATAAAACATACATTCTTAAATTAAATTGAATATCTCATATTCAACTTAAAAATCCAGATTTGAATATGATTCAAATAAATTTAAAAATTCAGATTTGAATCTCATTCAAACAAATTTAAAAATTCAGATTTGAATCACATTCAAACAACTTCAAAAATTCAGATTTGAATCACATTCAAATATTTTTTAAAAATTCAAATTTGAATCACATTCAAATATTTTTTAAAAAATCAGATCTGAATTTTATTGAATCAATTTTAAAAAATCAGATTTAAATATGATTCAAACAACTTTAAAAATTCAGATTTGAATCACATTCAAACAACTTTTAAAATTCAGATTTGAATCACATTCAAACATTTTTTAAAATTCTGATTTGAATCATAATTTAATTGTGTGATTAAAACAACTAATTAAACACTTTAATTAGTCAAAGAATAGGCCTTAGATCATACAACAATTGCAGAATTAAAAGCCAAATCTTGAATCACCCATGGAACCATTGTTGCCGCCACCAATGGTGGCTTCTCCATGTGTGACGCCACATCTCATGATCCAACCAGCAATGAATCTCTTGATCTCATGATCAAATACACAATTAAATTATATAATCAACAATCTAAATGGCAAATATAGTGGCTCTGATACCAATTGAAGGAACGGAAGCGTGAAAAACAAAAGATTATACCATTGAATTCAAAAATTTTCACCTAGGGTCACATGCACCATGCAAGATTTATTTTTATCTATTTGATTTCAATGATAAACAACATATTAAAACTCTTTTAATATGTTTTTGAATCTGTATTTGCCATTTAAGATTTTAAAATTAATCAGATTAATTTTAGAACCCTAGATTAAATCAAGAACGATTACACTAACCTCTTGATGTGCTGCAGCGTGTCTGCGCCTTTGAGATTCGTCTTCAGGACACCAGATGTTGTCCCTCTAGCTTGTCCACACCAAGAACACCTATGGCAGCCCTTGAACAGCTTCTAAAGCCTTTTCTATTAATTAGAAATTCAAGTTCTGCCTTTTAAGAGATTAGAGATGCAAACAGGACACTAGAAACAATTTCTAGTGTTCTTAATTCAAGAGATTGATGGCTAATCTCTTTGAATTGATGAGAGATGAAGAGAAATAGCTGGAGAGGCTCAAAGTGGCGTGACATATGAGAGGAGAGGCTGCTGGTTATGTTTTCTTTTCATAACCCCACTTAAATAGCTAGGTTAACACATTAAACCCTAGCCACATGTCACCTTTTGATTAGCTCTAGGTTTAAGTGACCCAATCACATTGTGCCAAGTGTCAAACCTATATTTAATCTTGATTTTAATCATCTTACATGATTAAAAAAACATTTGGCAAGCTTATGTGTTATGCCATGTGTCACCATCTCATGGTGCCACGTGTCACACTGTGAAATGACCAAAATGCCCCTGTGTCTTAATTTTGAGTTCTTAACCCAAAATAATTATTTTCTTCTTCTAATTAATTTATATCAAATATAAATTAATTAATTAATCTCTATTAATTAATTTCTCATCAATTAAATTCATATTTAAACACTTTAAATATAAATTTAATTTATACTACACATCCAATAATCTAGATTTGGTTTCAAGTCATGCTAGGGACTTTGCAATTTAATTGCAAACCAAATCTATTTAATTAATCAATTAAACTCTTTAATTAATTAATTAAATCATATTTAAATAGGTGATAACTTGTGTATGTGTGTGACTTACTAGGCTCATCACTAATTGGCAATGAGACATGATATCAACTCTTAATATCATCAGAACTCTTTCTTACCATAAATGATTTCTCTAAATCATTTTATGAACCTCATAGACCATGGTTAACACCTAGCATAGCATGCCATGGCGACCCAATTAGTAATAAGATTTACCTTAAATGAACCTATAATCATATGTTACCATGCACTAGAATCTCTCTGTTACAAAATCCCAACTCAAGCCGAGTCATGGTTTATGTCAAACTCCATTTGCTATGAATATTATGTTCTCTTTTAATTCCAGCTTCTTGATTAAAAGATTTTTCTCATCGAAACTCTTTTCTGAAAAATCTATCTGTCTGGCCAGAACTTGAAACATCAAGAACAATTAAATGAACATAGGATTTTAACTCTATTTACTTAGAGGAACAGATTCCTTCTTGATCAACACCTACCTCCATATATAACTAGGTGAGCCAACAGATGCCCATATACCCATACATAGTACAAGTATGAAAGCGATTATCAAACTCAAACTACCTATATACAAGATAATCGTGCTATCTCGTGTCTAAAGATTATATGCCTCGATATGATTTATGACAAAACATTGACAAGAGTAAACTCCATGAGCTTGTCATAAGTGTCACTCGTTCGGCCTACTTATAATTTATAAGAGCCTATCTTGTTTGTTATATGGCATTAGACACACTATTCCTTCTTATTTATATCTCATATAAATAACTTGGGAACAAACATGAATACAAACTTTCTGGATAAGTCATGTCATTATTATGAAGTATCCTCGATTGTGAACCTATTTATGATACTTTGTGCTAGAAATATTGTCACTCATATACTTAACAACTTAAGAATAATATTTCTAACAAAATATCAATGGACCTTTTCTATTACACATAAATATATTATGTAAACGGAAAAGTGGAAATGCCTTTTATTAATAAAATATATACAAGATACATACTAAACGATATGCTCTAGGGCATACTACTAACAAGTTAGTATGGCAATGTGATTATGTTCCTCATTAGCTTGTCTAATGGGATGATATTGATTGTGATCTCCTCTATTCGTGGGGTTGAGTTTTCTCTGTCTGGCTGAAGTGTTGAGGTGTGTTGCCAATTGAGGACTGTGACACTCCTTACCTGTCTACAGTGTAGCCGAGCAAGTTAAGCCACTCAGTGTGCTGGAGCACCAATTTATGTTTCTATTACAATTTATCTCTTTTTAATTCATTCATTTTCAATTTTTATAAATCTGAATTTTAACTGCAAATTTTATAGAAAATCCGACAGAGTGCCGGCTGTAAATTAGAAAAACAGTTTTTCTGAACCTGTTTAAAAACACTTCCAAAATAATTTCCAAATCCAAACTCCATTATACACCTTCAAGCCAATCTCAAAATCTCAATCTCAAATCACAATACTATTTTCAAAACTTTTCTGTTCACTTCATCACTTGAAGCATATTCACAAATAATTCTCAACATTTCATCAATCAACATAAATTATGCAGAAAATCTCAATAATATAAAATTTCATATATTTACATTAATGCATAATTACAGGAGTTTATAGTTACAATCCAAACTAATACAAAATGCAAAATACAAAAGGGCCACCTATAGTCCTAATGTCCTACGATATGTAGTGCAGATGTGAGGTGACTCTGAACTCCTGATGCAGCTCTGTAGGCTCACCCTGTTTGGTGTTTGCTGGGCTCCCCAGCTAGGTTTCTAGTACCTGCGCATGGCAAAAGCGACGCGCTAAGCAATTCTGCTTAGTGGTGACAATATAAAATAAAATAACATAAAGAGAAATGAATATGCAGAATGTGTGTTTACATTTTTGGTAGACTTAACTTCTAATATTAATTTCATTATTGTTTGATTAAACTTTGGTAAGGTTTATTATCATTGCCCGAGTAACCCATACTAGTTGATTAGACTGGATAAACGGGTAAACTGGCACTGGGTACTAAGTACCTCAGACCATCACACCATCGGTCACATTTTGTCTCCAGGCAATGTAATGCAATAAGTAATAATGATCAGGGTTAAAACCCAAGTATATCAACTCAAATAACATAGCCAAAGGCTATTATTTCACAGAATGGCATGAAAAAGCCATGAAACA
This sequence comes from Hevea brasiliensis, assembly GCF_030052815.1. NCBI lineage: Eukaryota > Viridiplantae > Streptophyta > Magnoliopsida > Malpighiales > Euphorbiaceae > Hevea > Hevea brasiliensis. The sequence goes on along the minus strand of NW_026614700.1, from coordinate 76,721 downwards.
CAGAATGGCATGAAGCCATATGTAGTACTGCTAATAGAACCCTATTGGCATGCCAAGCTATCCAAACCAATCTTGTTAGGTATACTAGGGCATTTTACACTTTTGAGTTTTATAATTTTTGAATTTCAAGTTTTGGTGTTACTATTCACTTCATTAGTCAACCAAAATGTTGACTTTTGCATAGAAAATAGGTACATTGGTTTTAATACTCCCAACATACCACATTTTGCATTTAAAATTTGTTGGTATTAGTTGCCAATACCATTTCTAAGCTTAATGTTAATTAAGCAGAATTTTCAGTTTTCATGCTTTATATTTACTATTCCATTGGTCATTTTTACAGTGGGAATTTTGCAAAATGATCAACATGAAAGTTGTTCCTTATTTTGTCTAGTTGAATTTCCTTTTTTGAATCACTCCATTTGGAGTTTTGTAGCTCAAGTTATGGTCTAAAAACCACAACTGGCCGGATTGAAATTTTTCTAGACTGACCATATCTATAGTGCAGTAAACAGTGATTGAAACTCACTTGTTGGATAGGTTCTGGTCATAATTTGGTTTGGTTCCTTCATGAAAGTTGTTGGTCTATATCTCGGCTTGTTTCTAGTAAAATTTCAGGTAAATTGGACCATTCTACACTGAGTTATGGCCAAATGACCAAATACTGTTCATTTGGTCATTCTGCAGAAACAGACTGCAGGTCACCCGGATTAGGGCAAGCTTTTGGTCCACTTGGTTTGGTTTTATGGGCATGGTTTCTTTACCAAAGTTGTGCCATTATGTGTCTAGTTTCATGTACAATTGGCCTTGCACCAATTGAACCTCTACAATTCAAGTTATGGCTGCCCAAACCTGCTGGACTCAGGTCCAATTCTATAGGTCACCATGGGCAGCCATACTAAACCCAAATCCCATCACTAAACCCACTTCATTTTTTATTCAAACCAAACCAAATGGTCACTAATTGACCATTAAAACCTACTTCTATCATCACATGGTCAAAGTCCCATTTTTCCACTTCAAACCCTAGCTCACACATTACCATTCATGCATTTTCACCTCATTTCATCAATCCACTTAGTAAATACATATTATGGGCAGCCATGATAGTCTTTTAATTTCATTAAACTCAACACAATCAAACCCTAACCATGGCTACCAAAAATCTAGGGTTTACATACAAATGATGTTCAAAAATTTTTTTCTTTGTAATTTACACTCATTCAAGGTCCTTAACATGAATTTAAAGTAAAATTCATGGTTAGGTCACTAACCTCAAGGAAGTGAGATTTTCCCACTTGCTAAAGCTCTTGTTTTCCTCTTTTTTTTTGCTCCCAAAAGAATCACCAAGGTGTAAGAGCAAGTTTTTGTGTTGAGAAGTTTAAGTTTTAATGGATGGAAACCCAAGAAATCAAGCTTGGTAAAGCTTCGGTTATGGAGGGCAAAGGGGGCGGCATGTAGAAGGAGAGAGGAGCTTCCCGAATTTTGGACTTATTTTTCTTTCTTTTTCTGCCAATTAAGTCTTTTTAAATACCTTGGTGACATGTGTTGTAACACCCCTATGTTCGGTAGTGCGTTCTACTATTCCTGTGACCAGTGTTGTCCGGACAGCTAGGATGCCTAGAACTACACTTTGATATGAGTGAGGAGACATAAAATAATGAAATACAAGAAAAACAAAGGAAAAATAATAGCAAAGAAATGTAACCAAGTTAAGCGAGCCGAGAACCCTAGCGATGGGTGACCGCACCGGGAAGTCACGGCGTGGACCGTTGACTAGCCCTGGACAACGGGGAACCCTGGAAAATCTTTTTAGGACTTAAATAGACCCCTATTGAAGTATAAATGCCATTAGAAATATCAATGAAAAATTAATTAATTAGTACAAAGAAAAGTGAGAAATCGAAAAACGAATAAAACTCGGTGTTACCGAAAAATCGGGAATGCAACTCGAATAGGGGCATTGTGGTCATTTGACATCCCGAGTCGTCTTTTGACCTAAATGTCCATTAAAAATAAATAATATTACACTTGAAAAATATAATGAAAAATTAATTTAGGGGTACCTAATGTAAATAGCAAAAATAGAGGGTAAATGGAGTAATTATCATTTAAAACATATAATATGATTTAATTTATGTGAGTGGACCACTAAGGATTATAATATGCATTAAGTGGGCAAATTACTCCACTCACACTTCATCTTCAACCTTCAAAACCACCATTGCTGTATTGAAGAGCTCCCAAATCCTCCATTGCCGCATGTGATTCAAGCTCCCACATCTCCTCCATTCCACCTCCAAACACCAAGGTTGCTTCAGTAAAGTTTATCCCCACATCACAAGGAAGAGTTTGATAGCAATTTTAAGAAGTTTTGGTGAGGTTTTGAAGAGTTTCCAAAGTGGTAAGTGTGTGTTTTTTTATTGTTTAATTAAAGTTTGTAAGGATGTTATGGGTGTTTGATTTATGGAGAGATTTTTGAAGTTTGATGTTGAATGGGGAAGTGTACTTTTGGCAGCCATGGAAACACTTTAAAGACAGTTTATTTTTGCTTGTAAATGGTGAATTAAATGTATATTGTGTAGGAAATTGTTTGGGTGATGTATACTTAGTATATGTAAATGTAAATTGAAATTTGAAGCTTGGAAATTGATGGAATGTAAAGGTACCATTATGCAGTTTGTTAATTCTTGAAGAATGTTGGAATTCATGCTTGGTTTATGGAATAATAATGTGGAATTGTAATAGTGGTTATGGCAGTTTGAGTGTATGTATGATGGTGTGAAGTTGGACATGTAAAAGTGTTATGGTTAGATGCTTAAATTGTTGTAAATGAGTTGATAAATTCTGCAATTTATGGTGCACTTTGAATGTAATTGTAAACTGCCAAAATGACCTATAATGTGTTGTGAATTATGTTTAGGTCATCGTACAACCAGAATTGGCTTGAATGTTAAGTTTGGTAAGTGTTAAAAGTGATGCTTGATGTGTATGAAAGAAATGCAATAAGGCAGTTTGTGTTTTAGGCCTATAACTTTAAGTGTGTGGCTCCAATTGGTATGAGACCAATTGGAGGTGAAACTAGGCACAAAATGTGCCAACTTTCATGGGGGAAGCTTGCCAAAATTCTGCTTGCAAGGTAGCTTGAAAAATAACCAAATCCAGATTAAGTGCAATTGAGGCCTGAAAATTGACCATTTGGGCAGCAGTTAGTGTTTAGGCCATAACTCACTCGAAACAGGTCCAATTAACCTGAAATTTTGACCATGAATAGTTAAGACCCATATCTACAAGTCTTATGAAGACACCAAAGCTCAGAAATGACCATAAGCAAGTCAAACAGCTTGCAAAATTTCGGGTCCAAAAACTGGCCGAACCTAAAATGACCTAAAGTGACCTAAAGTGACCAATTTTGATGCAATTTGACAAAATGACCATAACTTGGTCTACATAACTCAGAATGACCTGAAATTTTGCCCCGCGTTCCATAAGACATAGATCTACAAGTTTCTAGTTTTGACCAAAACCCAAAAACCGAGGGAACTAGGTCGTCCGGCTAGGTCAAACTAGTATCCCGGAATCTAGCAAATTGAAAGAAAATGCAGTATACACGGAAATGAACTTGGTAACATGTACTAACTCTAAAATACTATCGAATGTGACATATTAATAACATTAAAACCTAATTTACCTAGAATGCATCGAGGATCGACATCTTAGGTTGACTAAGCAAATATTAGAATTCAGTGAATTAATTATCAAGCATTATCCTTAGAGACAGTTTAAATGAGTACTGAAACACTTCAAATTGTATTTCTCAGTTAGCAAAGACTCAGGGAAAGGGAAGGAAACACTGAGTCAAGGCCAGAGACGCTTATCGAGGTTTGTGTACAACAGTTATTTCTTTTGAATTTTTCAATTGAAATAAATTATGACTATTTGTATATTATTATTTTGAATTATGGAAATGTGTTTGAATTGATACTTATTGCTTGAAAAGCATTGTAAATGGTTTGAAACTGTCGAAAAATTGATTTAGTGTGATTTGTGAAAATTTGAAGTTAATTATGAATTGTGTTGCCATTTTGTGAATGAATTTATGACTTTAGAAATTTATTGGATTCTCACGAATCATTTGAATAAAATGTTTGGAATTGATTTTGTGTTCACACTTAGCATGACAGTATCATATCATTCCTTCTCCATTTATGGGGTTGTGATCGTTTATTTTCCTTCTCTATTTATGGAGTAGTGATCGTTTATTTTTCTCCCTCTCTGGTTTACCAGTTGAGGTGATCGGATGAGTACTCATTATATAGCTAGCTCCCTTCCTCATTGATTTCGATTAGTGGGGTTGTGATTGCTTTGTCGTGGTGTACAACGCGGCATTGATCGGAAATTTTGTGTCATGGCTTAAGTTGTGTATGAATTGGCAACACTGTGTTCATAAATTATTTGACTAAATTGTGTTATTATGAGCTTTGATAATTTGTGAAATGGAGTTTAAATTCTTATTGACATTCACTGTCTTTTGAATTTAACTACGTTTTGATTACTGAGATTTATTGTGATATTGTGTTAAATTCCTTATGACATTCATTGTCTTGAATTTAACTATGGTTTTACATATCTATCATTTATATGATTTATGAACTGTGATTTAAAGTTGTATTTGGTTAATGTTGTGCACCACTGAGACATTGTCTCAGCGATAGCTTTTTATTGCTGTCGCAAGTAGACAGACGGACAGGGCAGCAGATTAGGCTGCTAGTACATCCAGCGAGAAATTATCGGGTATAATGAGTATACCACATTTTGCATTTTGTACTGTAATGTATGTTCACTGTATGTACATATTGTTTTTGGTTTGAGCAGTTGTAAATTAAAATTGTACATTGAAGTTGTAAAGTAAATTATGAGTTATTATGACTTGTAAAAATTGTATTATATTTCTTGTATCTCAGTCTTTGAAAAATCACTGTGGATTTGAGTTGAGAAATATTTTGTATTGAGAAATATGTTGGAGTTGAGATTTGGAAATATATTAAAGTGCTTTTTACAGGTTTTCTGAAGAACTGTTTTATCCAAAATACAGATGGCACTCTGCTAAAATTTTTACAGAAATTCCAAATAATTCAAATGTGTTAGTTCTATCACTTCAGTTCAAAAAGGTTTTTAACACCTGTAAATAGTGCTCACCACTGCAAATGAAGTAAGAAAAGTTTTTAAAATCCCTTGTAGTGTATTTAATGGGTTATCAGTAGACGGAGTTGGTAATTCATTAGGTATACTACGAGATCATGTTATGCCTTACAGAGGGGTAGGGTGTGACATGTTTTAGTGGTATCAGAGCCAGGTTTTTAAATTCTGTTTTCACATGTTACTTGAATATTCTTTCTTCATAGTACAACTGCTCAATATCATTGTTTGATACATACAGTACATTACATTATAAATATGCACTATCGGGAGGAAATCTCCTTGTGTTATTTGTTTAGGAGATCTAAAATCCTCGCATTGACTATGTAAGAGGGTGATCGTTCAGTCGATCAATCTATTGAGGCTGAGGTGCAAGGGATGCCCTGTGCCTACACAATGTCGGTGGTTCAAAGAAGACCACTCCTGAAGATCGCAGTTTCTGCCAGCTTTCACAGATGGTCAGAATGTTCCAACAAATGGCTGGTAATGTGCCTACTCAAGTCCCAATACAGACACCAGTGGTACAACCACAGTCTCCTACTAGGCAGTATGACAAATTGATGAAGTATGGGGCTACAAAGTTCAAGGGGACGGTAGATCCTCTAGAGGCTGAACAGTGGTTAGAGAGGATGGATAGGGTATTCAAGAAATTGCACTACACAGAGGAGCTCAGATTTGAATACTCAGTATCTTTGCTACAGGGGGATGCTTATGACTGGTGGAAAACCATTCCCCACAGTCTGGTAGAACCTGCAGTGCTAACATGGAATGACTTTCTCAGGGAATTCAGACAGAAATATGTCCCCGATGCTTATGTAGACCAGAAGCTACAAGAGTTCCTAAGTCTGAAACAGGGGGGCAGATCAGTGACTGAGTATGAAAGAAAATTTTCCCGCCTGAGCCATTATGCAGTGAGTATACTTTCTACCAGTAGGGAGAGATGTAAGAGGTTTGAAACTGGCTTGAAGCCCAGTATCAGATTACAAGTGGTCGGATTCAAACACACTAACTTCTCTGAACTTGTTTCTCAAGCCCTAGAGTTGGAAAGAATTGAGTCTGAAGCAGCTCCTGAGAAAAAGAAATCAGAAAAGACAGAGAAAGAGGGAAAATCAGTAGAACAAAGTTCCAGTGGTCCTACTGGAAAGAGGAAGAATCATGGGGGACATGGCAGAGGTGGCAAGAAGTCGGGTAGGGGAAGATATTCAGGACAGAAACCTCCTCTATCTGGTCAGCAGAGTACCAGAGGTTCCTACCCTTCCCGCCAATGTGAAACTTGTGGAAGATATCATGGTGGGATATGCTATAAGGCTATTGGAGCCTGTTATGACTGTGGAGGCATAGGACACTTTGCCAAGGACTGCACCAGTAGTCGCAGAGTTGGACAACCTCCTACTACTGCAGAAGGGTCAGTTCAGAGCCCTGTCACCAGAAGTTCACAACCACCCAGCAGAGGTAGAGGCAGGGGTAGAGGTAGCCCAGCAGGCAACCAAGGCACAGTGAAACATTCAGAGCAAGACAGTGCTCCAGTCAGAATCTTTGCAATGAGACAGAGAGAAGAGGCCGAGACATCTGATGTTGTGGCTAGTACCTTCTCAACTTTTAATCAAGATGTGTTTGTGTTATTTGATTCGGGTTCTACCCATTCTTATGTGAGTGCTAGCATCATTGATTGCATTGCTGTTCCATGTACAAAAATGGACTTTGAGGTGCTAGTAACAAGTCCGCTAGGACAGGAGGTCAGGGTTAAAAGAATGTATAGAGATTGTCCTTTGGTGATCCAAGGACACACTTTTCTATCTGATTTCATTGAAATGCCCTTCAGAGATTATGATATCATCTTGGGCATGGATTGGTTAGCTAGGCATCATGCCATGATTGATTGTCTGTCAAGATCCACTTTTGGCCTCCTCGATGCTGATGTGGTAATACATGGGGAGAGACAGTTATTGCCATCAAACCTCATTTCGGTTCCACTAGCCAGAAAAATGATCAGAAAGGGGTGTGAAGCATACTTGGCACATGTGGTAGACACCCAAGTAGGGAGTCCAGCGTTGAAGGACATCCCTACAGTACATGACTTTCCAGATGTGTTTCCTGATGAATTGCTTGGATTACCTTCGGAAAGAGAAGTGCAGTTTGAAATTAATGTTATGCCTGGTGTGGATCCAATCTCCATAACGCCATACAGAATGGCACCAGCAGAGTTGAAGGAGTTAAAGATACAGTTGCAAGAACTACTTGAAAAGGGCTTTATCCGTCCTAGTGTGTCACCTTGGGGAGCGTCAGTATTCTTTGTGAAGAAGAAAGATGGCACTCTTCGCTTGTGTATTGACTACCGGCAGTTGAATAAGGTGACAATAAAGAACAGATATCCGTTGCCTCGCATTGATGATCTGTTTGACCAATTGAAGGGTATAGCTGTATTCTCCAAAATTGATCTGCGATCTGGTTATTATCAGTTGAAGGTGCAAGAGCAGAGTATTCCAAAAGCGCTTTAACTCGGTATGGCCACTATGAGTTTCTAGTAATGCCATTCGGGTTAACAAATGCTCCAGCTGCTTTTATGGATCTGATGAACACTATCTTCAAACCATATCTCGACCAATTTGTGGTGGTGTTTATTAATGACATTTTGATATACTCGAGGAATGCAGAGGAGCATGACAGACATCTGCAGATTGTACTGCAGACTTTAAGGGAGAAACAGCTATACGCCAAATTGTCGAATTGTGAATTTTGGCTGAAAGAAATCTCATTTTTGGGACATGTTGTGTTAGCTGAAGGGATCAAGGTAGATTCCAGCAAGGTAGAAGCTATCCTTAATTGGATGTTGCCCAGGAATATCACAGAAATTCGCAGTTTTCTGGGTTTAGCTGGATATTACCGTCGGTTTGTGAAAGGGTTTTCTATGTTATCTTCTCCATTAACCAAGCTGCTTCAGAAAGATGTGAAATTTCAAAGGATGATAAATGCCAAAGAAAGTTTTGATGAGTTGAAGAGGTGATTGACTGAAGCTCCAATCCTCACTTTACCTACTCCGGGTAAAGAATACACAGTTTATAGTGATGCTTCTCACAATGGGTTAGGCTGTGTATGTAACATCCTCCCAGAATAACTCAAGATACCATTCCGATGACCTGTCGGTCAGGACACTAGAACTTCTGGAAAAAAATATTTAAACTAAAGTGAAGAACCATAATTAACTCAAATATTAATAAGAAAAATTTAGTAAAAATTTTAGAAATAAAATACAACCAAGTTAAATGAGCCTGTTCTAGCGAAGGGTAACTAGAGGGAAGTTGCGGTTCGCAACGAGGAGCCCTAGACGGGAAAAATTTTAAAATAATTTTGGGACTCCAGAGAAGGGTTATTGAGGTTCCTATGGCATTAGAATGCCATGAAAATACCTAGAAAAATTTTTTCAATCCAGACAGACAATTTTGACCGTTAAGCCAAACGGAGGGCATTTTGGTCATTTCGCTTCAGAGGTGATTTTTGGCCGACTTGTCCAGTTAAGTAAATAATTATTATGACATAAAATATGAATTAATATTGATAAAAAATTAATTGAAAGTGAGCAGAGAAGAAGAGAAAAGAAAAATACAATAAAATGCCAATTATGACATATTATGAGGTCATTTAAAATTGTCCACCAATCACAATTAAGTAACCATCAAATTAACTAATAAAAAGAGTCAAAAGAGACCAAAGAATTAAAAAGCAAACAGCAGCCCTTCTTCTCCTTCAAAAACGTTTTTCACCTCCTCCCTCACTCCTCCATTAACAAACTTTCTAAAGCTTCAATTTCCATGCTTTCCTCACCCCAAAACCCTAAGTCCCTTCACTAAAAACTTGTCTCTACCTCTTGGGAAGTGTTTGGCATCCTAGAAAGGGAAAGAAAGTGAAGATTAACTTAGGAAAATTCTGCCCTACAAGAGGTTAGTGCACATATATACTTAAAACTCTTTAATCCCATGCTAGAGACTTGAAACAAGTATGAATTTGTAACTTAAATGAATAAAAGTTATGTGTATGTCTACCATGATTTTTGGCAGCCCTAAAGAAGGAACATGATTGAGTGTCTTGATGGACTTAGAGTGAACTAGAGAGTATGTTTAAAATATATATATATATATATATGTAAGGAATGAAAGTGATTAATTAAGGTAGTTGTGAAAATTTATAATGGAAATTAGGGTTTTGAGGTGTGAAACTTGGATTTAGCTTATGAAATTGTGAAAGAACATTATAAGGGTCAATTAGTGACCATTTTAGGTATGTTGACCATAAATTGGACTGAAAAATGGCATGGCAAAGTGGAATGGTAGGCTGCCTAAAGACAGCAGCATGGTGGCTGAGATTTCAGTCCAATTGGACTGCCATAACTTTGGCTGTGTAGGTTCAATTGGTGTTTGGTCAATTGGACATGAAACTAGACATATAATGACATAATTTTTCTGAAGAAACCATGCCCAAAAGACCAAAGCAAGAGGACCAAAAGTTGGCCCCAATCCGGATACCCTGCACCTGCAGAAATGACCAAATAAACAGTAACTGTTCATTTGGCCATAACTCACTGTAGATATGGTCAATTGACCTGAAATTTTTACAGTAACAAGATATGATATAGACAAACAACTTTCATGAAGAAACCTACCCCAAATTATGCCATTAACCCATTCAAATTATTGAACAAATTTGAGTTATCAAACCTGCAACTCTGCAGATTTACATTTGAACAGTAATGTTTGGATGGCTATAACTCTCTCTAGAAAACTCGGATTTAGGCTATTCTTGAACCGATGGAAACCTAATGCATGGTAGAACATTTCATATGAAGAAAGTTAGACCAAATTATGAACTTAACTTGGTCAAATTACTGACCAAAGTTGGACCAAAATCTGCCAAAACCCAAAATTTCAACAGAACAAGACTGTGAACAAGAAACTTATTTTGGCCATAACTTGAGCTAAAAACTCCAAATGGAGTGATTCAAAAAAGAAATTCAACTAGACAAAATAAGGAACAACTTTCATGTTTACCATTACCTCAAATTCCCACTATAACAAAGGCTTAATGGAATAGTAAAGTTAAGCTTCAAAAACTGAAAATTTTGTTTCCCTTGGTTTAAGCCTAGAAATGGTAATGGTGATCACTTCCAACAAGTTTTAAATGAAAAATGTGGTATGTTTGAAGTGCCAAAGTCAATGTACCTACTTTCTATGCAAAATTCAACTTTCTTGTTGACCAATGAAATGAATAGTGACACCAAAAGTTGAAATTCAAAGATTGAAGAATTTTAAAGTATCAAATGCCCTAGTATACCTAACAAGATTGGTTTGGATAGTTTGGCATGCCAATAGGGTATTGTTTTAGCGATCGCTGAAAGGCTTTATGCTGTATTCATGGCTTTATGCCCGTATTCATAGCTTTTATGCCCGTATTCATGGCTTTTATGCCGATTATGTGATATCATGGCTTTTAGCCATACCGATCGTGCATACGTGGTTGACGCTCGTCCCATGGTATGACGCCCGAGGCATCGCGGTGTCCAAACAACGACCGTTATCCATCCGATCGCCCAAAGATAGGTTACTTGGGCAACCAAATGAATGGAAAAGTATAACTGTAATTGAACTGATTGTTAAAGAAAATACGAAAATTAAATATCAGGAATGATTATGATAGAATACAAAGAAACTCAAGATCATGAAGAAAATAATTAACAAAATGCATGAAGAAGTAAATATCATAAAACGTAATTAGCCCTCGACTAAACATTAAGTTGGTAATTATTCAGTTCTTATGAACACAATGGCTAAGAAATTATGATTTTTATTTGCATATTATATTTTCTTGTATTAGTGGCACCACTAAGCTTTATGCTTAGGCCGCTTTTGCAACGCGTAGGTATCAAGATTTGGACAGAGGGCCCAGAGACCATGATTGGGTAAGGCCGTTCACGATGCATAGTGTCCGTGTCACCTCACGGACTACTGATTGCATTGGTAGGACACGAGGTCCCATTTTGTATTTTGAGATTTTTGTAAATTTGGTAATTAAACTCTTATTTTATCATATGTATTTGAACAAATGTAATATAATTTTGTTTTAATGTAAGTACTTGTAATTTGTGATTATAAATTACATATGAGAATTTATTTATGATTTGAGTCTAATGATGATGTGAAATGACAAATAGAGGAATCGTTAAAAAATTGCTGTAACTTGATGTGATACAAAATGTGAATTGTATATGATTATCACATGTGATGAATGATTGAGAAATGAATGGTTGAAAAATGTTGAGATTTTGATAAATGGAATTGAGATGATTGAATATGAATATAGAAAGTGTTTTTCACAGGTTCCGAAGAACGGTTTTCTCCATTTTTAGCCAGATTCACGGATTTTCTTTAAAATTTTCGGAACCTCAAATAAATAAAAATTTCGATAAATGGCTTAAAATGAATTATATTTCACAAGTTATATTCAAAATTAAAATAAAAATTAATTAAGATAAAATAGAGTGCTCCAGCACACTGAGTGGCATTGCTTGCTTGGCTACACTGTAGTCGGGTAAGGGGTGTCACAGTGTATTGATGCAAGATCAGAATGTCATTGCTTATGCATCACGTCAGCTGAAACCGCATGAGAGGAACTACCCAACACATGATCTGGAGCTAGCAGCTATTGTTTTTGCTCTGAAGATCTGGAGACACTATTTATATGGGGAGAAATGCTACATTTACACAGATCACAAGAGCTTGAAGTATTTGGGCACCCAGAAGGAATTGAATTTGAGGCAGAGGAGATGGTTAGAACTCATAAAATATTATGATTGCTTAATAGTATATCAGCTAGGGAAAGCTAATGTGGTGGTCGCCTTTAAGTCGCAAGACTATGGCAAGTCTCGAGTTTCGCTTTGTCCATGGTATATGAATTGAAAGCACTGCATGCAGTTTAGAGATTGATGATGAGGGATGACGAGTTGCATGGCATGGCATGTACGGCCGTGTTGATTGATCAGATTAGAATGGTTGCTCGGAGTGATGATAAATATCAGAAGCTACTGAAAGAAGTCCAGCAGGGCAAGAAACCTGAATTCTCTGTGAGAGATGATGGTTTATTGCTACACCAGGTTAGAATGTGCTCCTAATGATCTTTGAATTGAGACAGATCATTATGAAGGAAGCACATGAGTCTCCTTTTGCTATGCACCCTGGTGGAACTAAAATGTATAGAGGGCTAAAAGAGCATTACTGGTGGATGGGTATGAAGAGAGATATAGCTGAGTTTGTTTCCAAATGCCTAACTTGTGAACAAGTAAAGGCAGAACATCAAGTTCCAGCTGGTTTGTTACATCCTTTGTCGATGCAGTGGAAATGGGAACGAATAACTATGGATTTTGTTACAGGACTTCCAAGGACACAGAGTAGTCATGATGCAAAGATGGGTTATAGTTGATGATTGACCAAGTCTGCTCACTTTTTGCCAATTCGGATGGACTATAGCCTGGAAAGATTGGCCAGATTGTATATATATGAGATTGTAAAATTGCATGGAGTGCCAGTATCAATTGTATCTGACAGAGATCCTAGGTTCATTTCTAGATTCTGGGGTAGTCTTCAGAGAGCCTTAGGAACTAGATTGAACTTCAAAGACAAAGATTCCACCCATGCATGCGATGGCCACCCGAGAGGGTTATTCAGATATTGGAGGATATGCTATGGGCTTGTGTGATTGAATTTGAAGGTAGTTGGGATACACACTTACCTTTTATTGAGTTTGCTTATAACAACAGCTACCAATCAAGCATTGGGATGCCTGCATATAAAGCTTTTGTTAGTAGTATGCCCTAGAGCATATCATTTAGTATGTATCTTGTACATATTTTATTAATAAAAGGCATTTCCACTTTTCCGTTTACATAATATATTTATGTGTAATAGAAAAGGTCCATTGATATTTTGTTAGAAATATTATTCTTAAATTGTTAAGAATATGAGTGACAATATTTCTAGCACAAAGTATCATAAATAGGTTCACAATCGAGGATACTTCATAATAAGGACATAATAAGCACAAAGTTGTTAAGAATTTGGTAATTAAACTCTTATTTTATCATATGTATTTGAACAAATGTAATATAATTTTGTTTTAATGTAAGTACTTGTAATTTGTGATTATAAATCACATATGAGAATTTATTTATGATTTGAGTCTAATGATGATGTGAAATGACAAATAGAGGAATCGTTAAGATATTGCTGTAACTTGATGTGATACAAAATGTGAATTGTATATGATTATCACATGTGATGAATGATTGAGAAATGAATGGTTGAAAAATGTTGAGATTTTGATATATGGAATTGAGATGATTGAATATGAATATAGAAAGTGTTTTTCACAGGTTCCGAAGAACGGTTTTCTCCATTTTTAGCAGATTCTCACGATTTTCTTTAAAATTTTCGGAACCTCAAATAAATAAAAATTTTGATAAATGGCTTAAAATGAATTATATTTCACAAGTTATATTCAAAATTAAAATAAAAATTAATTAAGATAAAATAGAGTGCTCCAGCACACTGAGTGGCATTGCTTGCTTGGCTACACTGTAGTCGGGTAAGGGGTGTCACAGTGTATTGATGCAAGATCAGAATGTCATTGCTTATGCATCACGTCAGCTGAAACCGCATGAGAGGAACTACCCAACACATGATCTGGAGCTAGCAGCTATTGTTTTTGCTCTGAAGATCTGGAGACACTATTTATATGGGGAGAAATGCTACATTTACACAGATCACAAGAGCTTGAAGTATTTGGGCACCCAGAAGGAATTGAATTTGAGGCAGAGGAGATGGTTAGAACTCATTAAATATTATGATTGCTTAATAGACTATCAGTCAGGGAAAGCAAATGTGGTGGCTGTCGCCTTAAGTCGCAAGACTATGGCAAGTCTCAGAGTTTCGCCTTTGTCCATGGTATATGAATTGAAAGCACAGCATGCCAGTTTAGAGATTGATGATGAGGGACAGACAGTAGTTGCATGGCATGTACAGCCAGTGTTGATTGATCAGATTAGAATGGTTGCTCGGAGTGATGATAAATATCAGAAGCTACTGAAAGAAGTCCAGCAGGGCAAGAAACCTGAATTCTCTGTGAGAGATGATGGTTTATTGCTACATCAGGTTAGAATGTGCGTTCCTAATGATGCTGAATTGAGACAGATCATTATGAAGGAAGCACATGAGTCTCCTTTTGCTATGCACCCTGGTGGAACTAAAATGTATAGAGGGCTAAAAGAGCATTACTGGTGGATGGGTATGAAGAGAGATATAGCTGAGTTTGTTTCCAAATGCCTAACTTGTCAACAAGTAAAGGCAGAACATCAAGTTCCAGCTGGTTTGTTACATCCTTTGTCGATGCAGTGGAAATGGGAGCGAATAACTATGGATTTTGTTACAGGACTTCCAAGGACACAGAGAGTAGTCATGATGCATTATGGGTTATAGTTGTGATTGACCAAGTCTGCTCACTTTTTGCCAATTCGGATGGACTATAGCCTGTAAAGATTGGCCAGATTGTATATATATGAGAGTGTACAATTGCATGGAGTGCCAGGATCTATTGTATCTGACAGAGATACTAGGTTCATTTCTAGATTCTGGGGTTGTCTTCAGAGAGCGTTAGGAACTAGTTTGAACTTCAAAGACATTCCACCCACGCATGGATGGCGATCCGAGAGGGTTATTCGGATATTGGAGGATATGCTATGGGCTTGTGTGATTGAATTTGAAGGTAGTTGGGATACACACTTACCTTTTATTGAGTTTGCTTATAACAACAGCTACCAATCAAGCATTGGGATGCTGCATATAAAGCTTTTGTTAGTAGTATGCCTAGAGCATATCATTTAGTATGTATCTTGTACATATTTTATTAATAAAAGGCATTTCCACTTTTCGTTTACATAATATATTTATGTGTAATAGAAAAGGTCCATTGATATTTTGTTAGAAATATTATTCTTAAGTTGTTAAGAATATGAGTGACAATATTTCTAGCACAAAGTATCATAAATAGGTTCACAATCGAGGATACTTCATAATAAGGACATAACTTATCTAGAAAGATTGTATTCATGTTTGTTCCCAAGTTATTTATATGAGATATAAATAAGATAGAATGGTGAGTCTCATGCCATATGACAAACATGATAGGCACTTATACATGATAAGTAGGCCGAACTAGTGACACTTATGACAAGCACATGGAGTTTACTCTTGTCAATGTTTTGTCATAAATCATATCAGTGCATATAATCTTTAGACACGAGATAGCACAGTTATCTTGTATATAGGTAGTTTGAGTTTGATATCGCTTTCATACTTGTACTGTGTATGGGTATATGGGCATGTGTTGGCTCCTACTAGTTATATATGGAGTTAGGTGTTGATCAAGATGGAATTTGTTCCTCTAAGTAAATAGACATAAAATCCTATGTTCATTTAATTGTTCTTGATGTTTCAAGTTCTTGGCAAGGACAGATAGATTTAATCAGAAAAGAGTTTCTGATGAGAAAATCTTTTTAATCAAGAACTGGAATTAAAAGAGAACATAATATTCATAGCAAATGGAGTTTGACATAAACCATGACTGCAGCTTGAGTTGGGATTTTGTAACAGAGAGATTTCAGTGCATGGTAACATATGATTATAGGTTCATTTAAGGTAAACCTTATTACTAATTGGGTGGCCATGGCATGCTATGCTAGGTGTTAACCATGGTCTATGAGGTTCATAAAATGATTTAGAGAAATCATTTATGGTAAGAAAGAGTTCTGATGATATTAAGAGTTGATATCATGTCTCATTGCCAATTAGTGATGAGCCTAGTAAGTCACACACATACACAAGTTATCACCTAATTAAATATGATTTAATTAATTAATTAAAGAGTTTAAATTGATTAATTAAATAGGTTTGGTTTGCAATTAGATTGCAAAGTCCCTAGCATGACTTGAAACCAAATCTAGATTATTGGATGTATAATATAAGTTAAATTTATATTTAAAGTGTTTAAATATGAATTTAATTAATGAGAAATTAATTAATAGAGATTAATTAATTAATTTATATTTGATATAAATTAATTAGAAGAAGAATATAATTATTTTGGGTTAAGAACTCAAAATTAAGACACAGGGGCATTTTGGTCATTTTACAGTGTGACACGTGGCACCATGAGATGGTGACACATGGCATAACACATAAGCTTGCCAAATGTTTTTTAATCATGTAAGATGATTAAAATCAAGATTAAATATAGGTTTGACACTTGGCACAATGTGATTGGGTCACTTAAACCTAGAACTAATCAAAGGGTGACATGTGGCAAGGGTTTAATGTGTTAACCTAGCTATTTAAGTATTGTTATGAGAAAATAAAATACAACCAGCAGCCACACTCCTTTGTCACGCCACTTTGAGGGTTTTTATCTGTTCTTCTTCATCTCTTATCAATTCAAAGAGATTAGCCATCAATCTCTTGAATTAAGAACACTAGGAATTGTTTCTAGTGTCCTGTTTACATCTCTAATCTCTTAAAAGGCAGAACTTGAATTTCTAATTAATAGAAAAGGCTTTAGAAGCTGTTCAAGGGCTGCCATAGGTGTTCTTGGTGTGGACAAGCTAGAGGGACAACATCTGGTGTCCTGAAGATGAATCTCAAAGGCGCAGACACGCTGCAGTGCATCAAGAGGTTAGTGTAATCGTTCTCGATTTAATCTAGGTTCTAAAATTAATTTGATTAATTTTAAAATCTTAAATAGCAAATACAGATCCAAAAACATATTAAAAGAGTTTTAATATGTTGTTTATCATTGAAATCAAATAGATAAAAATAAATCTTGCATGATGCATGTGACCCTAGGTGAAAAATTTTGAATTTCAATGGTATAAACTTGTGTTTTCACGCCTGCCGTTCCTTCAATTGGTATCGAGCCACTATATTTGCCATTTAGATTGTTTATTATATGATTTAAGTGTGTGTTTGATCATGAGATCAAAAGTTCATTGCTGGTTGCAAAGCAAGTTGGCGGCATACTTAAAAAAACACCATCAATGGTGCGCATGGTTTGGCTTCCATGGGTGGTTTAAGGTTTGGCTTTTAATTCTGCAATTGTTGTATGATCTAAGGCCTATTCTTTGACTAATTAAAGTGTTTAATTAGTAGTTTGTATCACACAATTAAATTATGATTCAAATCAGAATTTTAAAAATTATTTGAATGTGATTCAAATATGAATTTTAAAAGTTGTTTGAATGTGATTCAAATCTGAAAAAATAAAGTAGTTAGAATAATATTTAAAAATGATATTTAAAAAATTAATGAAAAAAATTCAGATATGATTTTTAAAAAATGTTTGAATGTGATTCAAATCTGATTTTTAAAAATGTTTGAATGTGATTCAAATATGAATTTTT
Organism: Hevea brasiliensis; assembly: GCF_030052815.1. Classification (NCBI taxonomy): domain Eukaryota; kingdom Viridiplantae; phylum Streptophyta; class Magnoliopsida; order Malpighiales; family Euphorbiaceae; genus Hevea; species Hevea brasiliensis. Next base: position 59,032 of record NW_026614700.1, on the reverse strand, counting down.
AAAGTTGTTTGAATGTGATTCAAATCTGAATTTTTAAATTTGTTTGAATGAGATTCAAATCTGAATTTTTAAATTTATTTGAATCATATTCAAATCTGATTTTTAAGTTAAATATGAGATATTCAATTTAATTTAAGTATGTATGTTTTATTTAATTGTTAAATAGTGATATTCATTATGTATGATCATGGACTTTATTATACCAATGTGATTGTATTTATTTATTTTATGTTTCTTTGGGATTGTAAATTAATTTATTTATTTTATTTTATTTTTTGCATGTATTATTTAGTTTGTAATGATTTTTTGGGTTGTAATTTCATTTATTTAAGTTCTTGTAAATTCGCCTTGGTATGCCAAGGATTACTATGTAATATTGGATAGCAAGAAGTTCAAGGAGGTCAAGAGCATTGGTGGGACCAGTGGGAGGAATTCAAGATCAAGTGTTGATTATGTACTCCTTCAGCAACTCATGTAAAAGGAATGAATGAAATGCACCTACGAATGCCTGATTCAATTCTTGGTGGCTCAATTGAATCCCTTAGAAAGTCCATGATCATACCATATTTATGCTTATCCATGAATGCATGAGATGTATGGGAATGTATGCAATTATATGATATATGCATGCTAAATGGATAATGTGCAAAGTGAGACCTTAATAGTAAATAGAATGACCATAAAATCTTCCAAACAAATGATTAAGTTGGAAATGCTATAATTAAAGTAATTATAACATAGGCCCTCCATTGGGGCAATTATTTTAAGAAATTTTAAATAGTTGCATAAGATGCAATTAATTTAAGAGATTTTCTTAAGAATAATTACTAAGCATGAGATGTTGTAAATATGTAAATGGTTTAGTGGTCAATATTGGATGTATCTGAGGACATTAAAATTATTTGCATAATTACTGGCTCAATGGGATCAACTTAACTAATGCAAGATAAGTCAATAATGGATGTACCTGAGATTTTGAGCATTAGGGGCTAGGTAAAGGATTGAACCTCACATGAGAAGTGATGGGCAAAGAGTTGCTCACTTATAGTTTATTGTAATTCCAATAATGGATGTACCTGAGGATGATCAATAGAATTATAAGAATTCAATCACCCACTAGAAATCCATCCAACTAGGATTTCCGTTTTCTACTTTGGAAGTGTAGGATTCGCTAAGTTAGTGGGAGGACCAATTTGATTAAAAGACCATAATCATTTTGGTTAATTACATGATACATTTACTAATTAATCGGTTATTTTCTGCAGATTAATTTTACGATAAAAATGAGCAAAAAACAACCACAACCATCCAATATCCTTGCAAGCATACTTTAACACAATAGGTTGACAGGACATAATATGTCTGATTGGCTAATAAAAATAAAACTTGTCCTGAACCTTGAACATATAGGATATGTTCTAGATTCAAATGTTCCTGGTCCCTTACCTCCAGAGGCCACACAAGAGGAACATGAAACTTTGGACAAGTGGAAGGAGCATGATATGAGAGCTAAGTGTTGCATGCTTGCTTCCATGAGTAATGAGTTATAGAAGCAACATGAGAACATGCAGAGTGCGAGTGAGATCCTCCTTCACCTACAAGAGTTGTATGGTGAGCACAGCAGGAATGCTAGGTATGAGATATCTAGACAGCTATTCTGTATGAGGATGTCTGAGGGACAGAATGTTGGGAATCATGTCCACAAGATGATTCGGCTGATTGAGCAGTTGGAACATCTTGACTTCAACATGGATTTCCAACTACAGACGGATTTGATCCTTCAGTCCCTTCCTGAGTCTTTTGGGAATTTTGTGACAAATTTCCATATGACTAAACAGGAATGCACCTTAACTGGTTTACTCAACATGCTAGTTATTGCCCAAAAGAATATGCCGGGCAATAAAGGAAAAGAGATTGCTTTGATTGCATCTTCTTCTACTGGAAAGTCCAACAAGAAGAAGGGTAATAAGAAAAAGAAATCTCAAATTTCTGGTCCTTCCAAGAAAATAGCTAAACAGAAAAGGCAAAAGAAAGTATTTCCACTGCCAGTAGGAAAGTGTTTCCATTGCCAGTAAGAAAGTGTTTCCACTGGCCAGAGTATAGCAATATAAAAGAATGCAATGCCATGGTGAAAACCAACTCAAGTTCAAAATATATTTGGCACTTAAGGTTATGTCATGTTGCAGAAGATAGGATTGCAAAACTGGAGAAAATGGGGATTCTATCCTCATTGGGCTCTGAGCCTACTACAACTTGTGAATCTTGCCTTCAGGGCAAAATGACTAGATCACCCTTTGTTGGACAAGGGCTAAGAGCTGAAAATATTTTGGAACTAATACATAGTGATGTATGTGGTCCATTTAAATAAATGGCTAGAGGGGGTTTTCATTATTTTATTACCTTTACTGATGATAAATCAAGGTTTGGGTATTTGTATTTGATGAAATACAAACATGAATCTTTTGAAAAGTTCAAAGAATTTAAATCTGAAGTAGAAAATCAAACATGAAAGAATATTAAAGCTCTTGATCGATCGTGGAGGTGAATATTTGAGTCCGAATTTGATGAATACTTGAGAGAGCATGGCATTGTTTCTCGGTGACTCCTCGAGAACGCATACCTAAATGGTGTATCTGAAAGGAGAAATCGTACCCTATTGGATATGATACGTAGTATGATGAGCTATATTGATATGCCAATCTTCTTTTGGGGATTTGCATTAGAATCAGCTTTGTATATTCTGAATAGGATTCCATCAAAATCAGTTTCTTCCACACCTTATGAGATATGGCATGGAAGAAAACCAAGTCTTAAGCATGTTAAGATTTGGCGTTGTCCAAATTTATATCAAAAGCTAAACAACGATAAATTGGAGACCGGATCGGAAAAGGTCGATTTGTTGGATATCCAAAAGATAGTTTTGGATATTATTTTTATTTGCCTACTTCACAAAAGGTTGTGATAAGTAGAGATGCCATATTTCTTGAACAATAGTTTGTTCAAGAAGGAGGCAAAGGAAGGCAAATAGAGTTAGAATTGGAGAATTCTGACCAACCAATGATCAAATGGATATAGATCCATCTAGTCAACCAATACAGTTGATGAAACATCTACAGCTGTTCCTCGTAGAACAACCAGGGTATCTCACCCACCAGTGAGATATGGTTTTCTTCATGAAGAAGAACAAGAGTTGTCTACACATGAAGAAGTAGATCATGGAGATGATCCACATACCTATGAAGAAGCTATATTAGATATAGACTCTTCAAAATGGATTGATGCTATGAAATCCGAGATTGATTCCATGTAGAAGAATCAAGTTTGGGATCTTGTTGACCCACCTGAAGGTATTATACCTATAGGGAACAAATGGGTTTTCAAGAAGAAAATTGGTTCTGATGGAAAGGTAGAGACCTATAAGGCAAGGCTAGTAGCGAAAGGGTTTCGCCAAAGGCAAGGAATCGACTATGAGGAGACTTTCTGCTGTTGCCATGCTTAAATCAATTAGGATTTTATTAGCAATATGCGTACTATGATTATGAGATTTGGCGGATGGATGTCAAAGCGACTTTTCTCAATGGATACATTGAAGAAAACATTTTCATGGAACAACCTAAGGGATTTGAATCCCAAGATGGTTCCAAGGTATGCAAGCTAAAGCGATCCATTTATGGGTTGAAACAAGCTTCGAGGAGTTGGAACATCCGTTTTGATGAAGCCATTAAATCCTTTGGTTTTATCAAAAATGAGGATGAGCCATGTGTATATAAGAAGGTTAGTGTGATGCTATCACTTTCCTTGTCTTATATGTGGATGACATCTCGTTGATGGGTAATGACAGGTATGTTGACGATTGTAAAGGTATGGTTGTCAAATACATTCTCCATGAAAGACTTAGGGGAGGCAACCTATATTCTTGGGATTCGCATCTATAGAGATAGAGCGAAAAGAATAATTGGTTTATCCCAAAGTCTATACTTGGAAAAGGTGTTAAAGAGGTTTAACATGCTTGATTCCAAGAGAGGATTGTTACAGTGAGATATGGTATCCATATTTCTAAAGAGATGTCTCCAAAGACACCAAGAAAGAGATAAGATGGCGGATTCCATATGCTTGGCTATTGGAAGTTTAATGTATGCAATGTTGTGTACTAGGCGGATATCGCATATCTTGTTAGTTTGACTAGCGGTATCAATCCAATCCAGTTTGGAACCTTTGGATAGGTGTCAAGAATATCCTTAAGTACTTGAGAAGAACTAAGGATTTATTCTTGATTTATGGAGGAGGAGAGACTTGCAATTGGATGGTTATCGATTACGATTTCCAATCGGATATCGATGATAGAAAGTCTACCTGGATATGTGTTCATTTGTAATGGAGGTACGATCGGTTGGAAGAGTTCCAAGCAGACCACATTGCAGATTCCACTGAGGTGAGTATATTCTTGCATCAGATCTCGCAAAGGAAGCTATTTGGATAAAGAAGTTCGTGATGTAACTTACAGAGTTCCTTCCATTGAGTCGGCGATTCCACTACCTTTGTGACAACAATGGAGCGATCATCTGAGCTAAGAAATTAAGGTCTCACCCAAAATCCAAACACATAGAAAGGCACTACCACATTATCAGAGATATAGTTGGGCAAGGCGATATAGCTATGCAGAAAAATAACATCAGCTGAAAAATCCAGCTGATCCATTGTAACACCCCTAAGTTCGGTAGTGCGTTGGCACATTCGGTGACCGTCTTTGTCGGACCTAGGATGCCTAGAACCACACCTTGATATGAGAGAGGAGACATAAATAATGAAATACAAGAAAAGAAAATACAAGAAAAACAAAGGAAAAATCATAGCAAAGAAATGTAACCGAATAAGTGGTAGGAAACCTAGCGATGGGTGATCGCCAGGAAGTCACGGCGTGGACCGTTGACTAATACTGGATCATGCGGGAACCCTGGAAAACATTTTTAGGACTTAAATAGAACCTTATTGAAGAATAAATATCATTAGAAAGATCAAAGAAAAATTAAATAATTAGTACAAAGAAAAGTGAGAAATCGAAAAACAGACAAAACCCGGTGTTACCGAAAAATCGGGAACGTAACCCGAACAGGGGCATTATGGTCATTTGACACCCCGAATTGTCTTTTGACCTAAATGTCCATTAAAATAAATAATATTACACTTAGAAAATAAAATGAAAAATTAATTTAGTGGTACCTAATACAAATATCCAAAAAAGGAGTGAAAAATGTGTAAATAACACATTTAAGCTTATTATATTGTTAAATGTGTGAGTGGTACAATAATGAATAAATTAAACATGTAATGGGGCAGGTGTAAGTCAAAAATGCCATCTGAATTCTTCATCTTCTCCAATTCTCCCAACATTGCCGAATTGAGAAAAGGATAAGTCCACCATTAACGTTTTCTCCAAGCTCATCTAATCCCTCATTTCAACCCCAAATCACCTAGGGTTCTTCATTAAACTTTGTCTACACATCACAAGGAAGATATTGACACCAAATTTGAGAAGTTTGGTGAAGGTTTAGCAAGTTACAATCAAAGGTAAGTTTACACTTTGAGAATTCCTTTGTTAAACTTTATGTTCATGTTATGGGTGTTATTTTTGTGAATGAAATTTTTATGTTTAAATAGTTATTGAGATAGCCATTTTTGGACAGCCATGGGGTCACGCATTTGATGATTTATTATGCATATAATTGATGAGAAATAATGTTGATCATGGTGATTTAATATCCTAGTGAATTATTTCACATATATATGTTGATTTATGCACTTGGATGGGAATTGGTTAATTTGTAGGGCACTTTGATGTTGGAGGACAATTTTCGGCAGCTTGGAAAACTTGAGTAAATGTATGTAGTCATGGAAGTGTAGGCAGAATATTGACCTAAAAGGATTGATGGATATGTATGGAGATTGATATTGTAAAGTGTATGTAAGATTTGTAATGGTTAGGTGTGTATGTAATGGTATTTAGAACTTGTAAATGTGAATTATATTTGGTGTGTTGAGGGTAATTGTAATCTGCCCAAAGTAATGTTAATGTAAAGTAGAATATGCTTTTGGTATTGTACCAAAACAGATTGGTAGGGAAGTGAACAAATTGCAAGGTAAATGTGTGTGATTGATGTGTGTTAAGCAAAGTAACCAAGGGCAGTGTACATTTTAGCCAATAAGTTTAAATGTGTAACCTCAATTGGTATGAGACCAATTGGAGGTGGAACTAGGCACAAAATGTGCCAACTTTCATTGAGAGAACATACCAAAATTCTGCTTGCAAGGTGATGTGAAAAATTACCAATTCGGATTAGGTACACTTGAGACCTAAAAACTGACCATTTGGGCAGCAGTGAGTGTTTAGGCCATAACTCACTCAAAACAGGTCCAATTGACCTGAAATTTTGACCAAGAATAGTTAAGACCCATACCTACAAGTCTTATGAAGACACCAAAACCCAGAAATGACCATAAGCAAGTCAAACAACTTGCACAAGTTCGGGTCCAAAAACTGGCCGAACCAGAGTTGACCAAATTGACCTAATTTGATACCATTTGACCAGCAATAGTATAATGACCATAACTTGGTCTACTTAACTCGGATTGACCTAAAATTTTGCCCCGCGTGCAATAAGACATAGATCTACAAGTTTGTAGTTTTGACCGAAACCCGAAAACCGAGGGAACTAGATCGTCCGGCTAGGTCAAACTAGTATCCCGAAATCCAGCAATTTGCAATGAAATGCAAGAAAACGCAATATACATAGAATTGAGTTTGGTAACACGTACCAACCCTAAAACCCTATCGAATGTGACATGTAAAGGACACTAAAACCTAATTTACCTAGAAAACATCGAGGGTCGGTATATTGGGTGATTAAGCAAATAAAGGTATTCAGTGAATTGTTTATCGAACATTATCGTTAGAGGCAAATTAATTTAGCACTGAAACACTTCAAATTGTGTTTCTCAGTTAGCAAGGACTCAGCAAAAGGGAAAGAAATACTGAGTCAAGATCAGGAGACAAATATCAGAGGTTTGTGCACAACAACTATTTCTCTTGAATTTTTCAATTGAAATAAATATTGACTATTTGTATATTATTGTTTTAAATTGTGGAAATGTGTTTGATGGACACTTATTGATTGAAAAACATTGTGAATGGTTTGAAACTGTGAAAAATTGTTTGAATGATATTGATGGATACTTATTGATTGAAAAGCACTGTAAATGGTTTTTGTGGAAATTGAAGTGTGTTGCCATTTTGTGAATGAAATTATAACTTTGGAAATTTATTGGATTCTTACGGATCATTTGAATAAAATGTTTGGAATTGTTTTGACTCACAATTGGCATGACACGGATATTATGTTCCTCCTCCATTAATGGGGTGAGTGTGATTATTCCTCCCTCTTTGACTTATCAGTCTGGGGTGAGTATGATTATGTTCCTCCTCTTTGACTTCGATCGAGGTGAGTATGGATGAGTACTCATTAGATAGCTAGCTTCCTCCCTCATTGATTTCGATTATTGGGGTGAGTATGTCTTGTCGTGGTGTACAACACGGCATATATGGAAAATTTGTGTCATGACCTAAATTGTGTTATTGATTGGCAACATTGTATTGTTCAATTATTTGATCAATTGTGTTATTGATTTGCAAAACGATATTATTCAGTTATTTGATCAATTGTGTTATTGATTTGCAAAACGATATTATTCAGTTATTTGATCAATTGTGTTATTGATTTGCAAAACGATATTATTCAGTTATTTGATCAATTGTGTTATTTATTTGCAAAACGATATTATTCAGTTATTTGATTGAATTGTGTTATTGATTTGCAAAACGATATTATTCAGTTATTTGATCGAATTGTGTTATTAATTCGCAAAAAGGTATTATTCAGTTATTTGATCAAATTGCGCATGAATTGGCAATACGGTATTCTTAAACTATTTGACTAAATTGTGTTATTGATTGGCAACATTGTATTGTTCAATTATTTGATCGAATGGTGTTATTGATTTGCAAAATGATATTATTCAGTTATTTGATCAATTGTGTTATTGATTTGCAAAATGATATTATTCAGTTATTTGATCAATTGTGTTATTGATTTGCAAAACGATATTATTCAGTTATTTGATCAATTGTGTTATTGATTTGCAAAACGATATTATTCAGTTATTTGATCAATTGTGTTATTGATTTGCAAAACGATATTATTCAGTTATTTGATTGAATTGTGTTATTAATTTGCAAAACGATATTATTCAGTTATTTGATCGAATTGTGTTATTGATTTGCAAAAGATATTATTGATTATTTGATCAAATTGTGTATGAATTGGCAATACGGTATTCTTAAGCTATTTGACTAAATTGTGTTATTATGAATTTTGATAATTTGTGAATTGGAGTTTAAATTCCTTATGACATTCATTGTCTTGAATTTAACTATGGTTTTAAGTATCCACTATTGATATGATTTATGAATTGTGATTTAAAATTGTATTTGGTTAATGTTGTGCACCACTGAGACATTGTCTCAAATGATAGCTTTTATTCTTGCCGCGAGTAGAGAGATAGACAGGCAGCAGACTAGGCCGCTAGTACATCCAAATGAGGGATTACAGTATAATGAGTATACCAATATTTTGCATTTTGTACCGTAATGTATATTCACTGTATGTATATTTTGTTGTTGGTTTTGAGCAGTTATAAATCCAAATTGTACATTTGACTTGTAAAATAATTATGAGTGGTTTTGGCTTGTACAAATTGTATTATATTTCTCATATCTCAATCTTTGAAAAACCATTGTGGATTTGACTTGATAAATTGTTGTGTTGAGAAATGTATTGGAGTTGAGATTTGGAAAATAATTGAAGTGCTTCTTACGAGTTTTACAAGAACTGCTTTATCCAAAACACGGATGGCATTCTCACAAAATTTTCTGAAATTCCAAATAATTCAAATGTGTTAGTTCTATCACTTCATATCAAAAAGGTTTTTAACACCTGTAAATAGTGCTCACCACTGTAAAAGAAGTAAGAAAAGTATTTAAAATCCCTTGTAGTATATTTAATGGGTTATCAGTAGACGGAGTTGGTAATTCATTAGGTATACTACGGGATCATGTTATGCCTTACAAAGGGGTAGGGTGTGACATCCATTCACTAAGCTTTTGTCACAAGTTCAGTTAGACCGACATCTTGAGAAGATGGGTCTAAGGTATTGTAATGAATGGCTCTAGTGCTAGTGGGAGATTGTTTGTAGTATGCCCAAGAGCATATCATTTAGTATGTATCTTGTACATATTTTATTAATAAAAGGCATTTCCACTTTTCCGTTTACATAATATATTTATGTGTAATAGAAAAGGTCCATTGATATTTTGTTAGAAATATTATTCTTAAGTTGTTAAGAATATGAGTCACAATATTTCTAGCACAAAGTATCATAAATAGGTTCACAATCGAGGATACTTCATAATAAGGACATGACTTATCCAGAAAGATTGTATTCATGTTTGTTCCCAAGTTATTTATATGAGATATAAATAAGATGGAATGGTGAGTCTCATGCCATATAACAAACATGATAGGCACTTATAAATGATAAGTAGGCCGAACCAGTGACACTTATGACAAGCACATGGAGTTTACTCTTGTCAATGTTTTGTCATAAATCATATCTGCATATAATCTTTAGACACGAGATATACAGTTATCTTGTATATAGGTAGTTTGAGTTTGATAACGCTTTCATACTTATCTGTGTATGGGTATATGGGCATGTGTTGGCTCCTACTAGTTATAAATGGAGGTAGGTGTTGATCAAGATGGAATCTGTTCCTCTAAGTAAATAGAGATAAAATCCTATGTTCATTTAATTGTTCTTGATGTTTCAAGTTCTGGCCAGACAGATAGATTTATTCAGAAAAGAGTTTCTGATGAGAAAATCTTTTTAATCAAGAACTGGAATTAAAAGAGAACATAATATTCATAGCAAATGGAGTTTGACATAAACCATGTCTCCAGCTTGAGTTGGGATTTTGTAACAGAGAGATTCTAGTGCATGGTAACATATGATTATAGGTTCATTTAAGGTAAACCTTATTACTAATTGGGTGGCCATGGCATGCTATGCTAGGTGTTAACCATGGTCTATGAGGTTCATAAAATGATTTAAAGAAATCATTTATGGTAAGAAAGAGTTCTGATGATATTAAGAGTTGATATCATGTCTCATTGCCAATTAGTGATGAGCCTAGTAAGTCACACACATACACAAGTTATCACCTAATTAAATATGATTTAATTAATTAATTAAAGAGTTTAAATTGATTAATTAAATAGGTTTGGTTTGCAATTAGATTGCAAAGTCCCTAGCATGACTTGAAACCAAATCTAGATTATTGGATGTATAATATAAGTTAAATTTATATTTAAAGTGTTTAAATATGAATTTAATTAATGAGAAATTAATTAATAGAGATTAATTAATTAATTTATATTTGATATAAATTAATTAGAAGAAGAATATAATTATTTAGGGTTAAGAACTCAAAATTAAGACACAGGGGTATTTTGGTCATTTTACAGTGTGACACGTGGCACCATGAGATGGTGACACATGGCATAACATATAAGCTTGCCAAATGTTTTTTAATCATGTAAGATGATTAAAATCAAGATTAAATATAGGTTTGACACTTGGCACAATGTGATTGGGTCACTTAAACCTAGAGCTAATCAAAGGGTGACATGTGGCAAGGGTTTAATGTGTTAACCTAGCTATTTAAGTGTTGTTATGAGAAAATAAAATACAACCAGCAGCCACACTCCTTTGTCACGCCACTTTGAGGGTTTTTATCTCTTCTTCTTCATCTCTTATCAATTCAAAGAGATTAGCCATCAATCTCTTGAATTAAGAACACTAGGAATTGTTTCTAGTGTCTTGTTTACATCTCTAATCTCTTAAAAGGCAGAACTTGAATTTCTAATTAATAGAAAAGGCTTTAGAAGCTGTTCAAGGGCTGCCATAGGTGTTCTTGGTGTGGACAAGCTAGAGAGACAACATCTGGTGTCCTGAAGACGAATCTCAAAGCGCAGACACGCTACAAAGGCATCAAGAGGTTAGTGTAATCGTTCTTGATTTAATCTAGGGTTCTAAAATTAATTTGATTAATTTTAAAATCTTAAATGGCAAATACAGATCCAAAAACATATTAAAAGAGTTTTAATATGTTGTTTATCATTGAAATCAAATAGATAAAAATAAATCTTGCATGATGCATGTGACCCTAGGTGAAAAATTTTGAATTTCAATGGTATAAACTTGTGTTTTCATGCTTCCGTTCCTTCAGCTTTGTATGGCAGAAAGTGCAGAACTCCCTTATGTTGGGATGAAGTAGGTAAAAGGAAGATGATTGGGCAAGAAATTGTTTAGCAGACAGATAAAAAGATCAGATTGATCAAAAATATACTCAAGGCTGCATCAGACCGTCAGAAGTCCTATGTTGATCTGAAGAGAAGAGATATTGAATATGCAGTGGGTGATAAAGTATTCCTCAAAGTTTCTCCTTGGAAGAGGATTATGAGATTTGGCAGAAAGGGGAAACTGAGTCCTCATTTCATCGGACCATATGAAGTTCTGGAAAGAGTGGGTCCTTTGGCATATCGGTTGGCATTATCTCCGGAGTTAGCAAGGATACACAGTGTCTTCCATGTGTCCATGTTAAGGAGGTACAGATCAGACCCATCTCATGTACTATCAGTTGAAGAGATTGAGGTAAATCCAGACCTCTCATATGAGGAAGAACCCATAGAAATTCTGGCTTATGAGGTGAAGCAGCTGAGGAATAAACAGATACACCTGGTTAAAGTGCTGTGGAACCATCATTCAGGCCAGGAAGCTACTTGGGAACGTGAAGAGGATATGAGAAGACAACACCCACAGCTTTTCAGAGACTAATGCCAGGTAAAATTTCTAGATGAAATTTATTTAAGGGGGGGAGAATTGTAACACCCCTATGTTCGGTAGTGCGTTCTACTGTTCCTGTGACCAGTGTTGTCCGGACAGCTAGGATGCCTAGAACTACACTTCGATATGAGTGAGGAGACATAAAATAATGAAATACAAGAAAAGAAAATACAAGAAAAACAAAGAAAAAATAATAGCAAAGAAATGTAACCAAGTTAAGCGAGTCGAGAACCCTAGCGATGGGTGACCGCACTGGGAAGTCACGGCGTGGACCGTTGACTAGCCCTGGACCACGGGGAACTCTGGAAAATCTTTTTAGGACTTAAATAGACCCCTAGTGAAGTATAAATGCTATTAGAAATATCAAAGAAAAATTAATTAATTAGTACAAAGAAAAGTGAGAAATCGAAAAATGGACAAAACCCGGTGTTACCGAAAAATCGGGAATGCAACCCGAACAGGGGCATTGTGGTCATTTGACATCCCGAGTTGTCTTTTGACCTAAATGTCCATTAAAAATAAATAATATTACACTTGAAAAATATAATGAAAAATTAATTTAGGGGTACCTAATGTAAATAGCAAAAATGGAGGGTAAATGGAGTAATTATCAATTAAAACATATAATATGATTTAATTTATGTGAGTGGACCACTAAGGATTATAATATGCATTAAGTGGGAAGATTACTCCAGCTCACACTTCATCTTCAACCTTCAAAACCACCATTACCATAGTGAAGAGCTCCCAAATCCTCCATTGTCGCATGTGATTCAAGCTCCCACATCTCCTCCATTCCATCTCCCAACACAAAGGTTGCTTCATTAAAGTTTATCCCCACATCACAAGGAAGAGTTTGATAGTAATTTTAAGAAGTTTTGGTGAGGTTTTGAAGAGTTTCCAAAGTGGTAAGTTTGTGTTTTTTATTATTATTTAATTAAAGTTTGTAAGGATGTTATGGGTGTTTGATTTATGGAGAGATTTTTTAATTTTTCAATTGAAATAAATTATGACTATTTGTATATTATTGTTTTAAATTGTGGAAATGTGTTTGAATGGATATTTATTGCTTGAAAAGCATAGTAAATGATTTGAAATGGTGAGAAATTATTTGAATGATATTGATGGATACTTATTGATTGAAAAGCATTGGAAATGGTTTGAAACCACAACTATCATGTATATTGATTGTATTCCTCGCTAGCTTGTCTAGTGGGACGAATTGAATTCCCTCTCTGGCTGAAGTGTTGAGGTGTGTGCCTATTGAGGACGAATTGAATGAGTACTCATATTTTTGCTAGCTAGCTATGTTATTCCTCATTAGTCATCGACTTTTGGGACGAATTGAATACCTCATTAGCCATCGGCTTTTGGGACGAATTGAACTTTGGAACATGATTAAGCTGTGTGTGATTTATTGATATGTATTGTGAGATTGTGAAATGAATTTAAACTCTTATTGACATATCATCTTTTGAATTCAACCATGATCTGACTTATTGAAATTTATTGTGATATTGAGAAATAGAGTTTAAATTCTTGTTGACAATTACTGTCTTGAAATTAACTATGGTTTTAAGTATCCACTATTTATATGATTTATGAATTGTGATTTAAATTGTATTGGTTAATGTTGTGCACCACTGAGACATTGTCTCAGCGATAGCTTTTTATTGCTGTCGCAGTAGACAAGCAGACACCCCTTACCCGCTTCACAGTGTAGCCGAGCAAGCTATGCCACACGGTTTACCGGCACACTCTATTTTATCTTAATTAATTTTCATCATAATTTTGAATATAACTTGTGAAATATAATTTATTTAAGTCATTTATTGAAATTATAATTTATTTGAGGTTCTGAAAATTTTATAGAAAATCCGGCAGGGTACCGGCTAAAAATGGAGAAAACAGTTCTTCGGAACCTGTTAAAAACACTTCCAAATAATTTCCAAACAATCCCAACTTCAATTCATCAACAAAGTCTCAATATCAAAATCTCAACATTTTCCAATCTCATTTCTCAATCATCATTTCTCAAGGTATTCATATATAAGCAACAGATAAATACTCAATTTACTTCCATACATATCCAAGTCATAGATAGATATTTACTTTTCCATTCACAAATACAATTTTCATAATTTACATGAACTTCAAAATACATTACATAATTCTAAATACATATGAGAAAATAAAAATTTAGTTACAAAATGACAAAATGACACCTAGTGTCCTACCAATGCACTGCAGGTGGTGAGGTGACACGGACACTGTGCAGAACTGCAGGATGGACTCACCCAGTTTGCGGTCTACTGGGCTCATGATCAGTATCTCCAGTACCTACGCATGGCAAAAGCAACGCACTAAGCAATAATGCTTAGTGGTGCAATAATAAAATAAAAGAAAATAGCAGAAAATGAATATGTAGTGAATGTATATGTAGTGAATGTATATGTTTTATCTGTTTGGTATTGGTATATCCATTATATTCATTAATTTTGTTCACTTTCATTCATTTGGTTGCCCAAGTAACCTATACTGAACGACTGGACTGGATAACGGGTAAACTGGCACTGGGTATCTAGTACCTCAGGCCGTCACACCATCGGTCACATATGCATCTCCCGGTGTGCAACAGAACAGCTAACAAGCTGTAAATACATCAGGCACAAGGCCAAATCTCAATACAAGGTCAGAATGGCTAAAAGCCATAAAATCACAGAATGGCATATTGCCATGTGCAGTACTGCTAACTGAACCCTATTGGCATGCCAAACTATCCAAACCAATCTTGTTAGGTATACTAGGGCATTTGATACTTTAAAATTCTTCAATCTTTGAATTTCAAGTTTCGGTGTCACTATTCACCTCTTTGGTCAACAAAAATGTTGACTTTTAGGTAGAAATTAGGTACATTGGTTTTGGCACTCCCAACATACCACATTTTGCATTTAAAACTTGTTGGAATTGGTCACCATTACCATTTCTAACTTAAAACTAAGAGGGCAGAAATTTCAGTTTTTGAAGCCTAAGTTTACTGTTCCATTAAGCACTTTTGCAGTGGGAATTTGAAGAAATGGCAAACATGAAAGTTGTTCCTTATTTTGTCTAGTTGAATTTCCTTTTTTGAATCACTCCATTTGAAGTTTTGTAGCTCCAGATATGGTCCAAAAACCATAGCTGGCCGGATTGCCAAAACTGCAGAATTACCAATCTACAGTACCATGAATAGTGACTGTGATTGCATTTTTGAATAGGTTCTGGCCATAATTTGGGATAGGTTTCTCCATGAACGTTGTTTGTATATGTCTTAACTTGCTGCTGTAAAAATTTCAGGTCAATTGACCATATCTACAGTGAGTTATGGCCAAATGAACAGTTACTGTTCATTTGGTCATTTCTGCAGGTGCTGTTGCAGGGTATCCGGATTGGGGCCAACTTTTGGTCCTCTTGCTTTGGTCTTTTGGGCATGGTTTCTTCAGAAAAAATGTGCCATTATAAGCCTAGTTTCATGTCCAATTGGCCAAACACCAATTGGACCAACACAGCCAAAGATATGGCAGTCCAAACAGGCTGGACTCACAGCCTCCCTGCTGCTGTCACTAGGCAGCCTACCAAAACACTTTGTAACACTCTAATGCACTTCAAATTATGGTCAATTTACCTCAAATGGTCACTAATTGACCATTAGAATGTTCTTTAACAATTTCATAAGCAAACCCTAATTTTGGTCAAGTCTCCAAGTTCTCAAAGTTTAAGTTATGCATTAAACTTACAATTTCAACTTAAATCATGTCCTTAAACATGAATTGAGTGAGAGAGAATAAATTGGGCACTAACCTTAGGAGGGCAGAATTTTCCCTTCAATTTCCTTCACTTTCTTTAATTTTCTTGGCAGCCAAACACTTTCCCAAGAGGTAAAATCAAGTTTTTGTGAAGAAGACTAAAGGTTTTATGGTGATTTTTCAAGAGAATTTCTAGTGAGAAGTTTGGAATAACAATGGTGAAGGGAGAGGGAAGAGAGAAACGGCTGAAGAAGATGTGGAATTGCAGAAATTGTTTTCATTTTTTGTCATTTTATCTCTTTTTAATTTGGCTTGTTGAGTTGTGATTGGTGGAAGCCTTCCAAATGACATCATGTGATGTCATATTTAGGTTTTTCTTTCATTTTCTTTTCTTCTTTTCTCTACTCATTTTCAATTTAATTTTGAGCAATATTTATTCATATTTTAGATCATAATAATTATTTACTCAACTGGACAAGTCGGTCAAAAATCACCTCCGGAGGTGAAATGACCAAAATGCCCTCCGTTTGGCTCAACGGGCCAAAATTGTTTGTACCGATTGAAAAATTTTTCTAAATATTTTCTTGGCATTCTAATGCCATAGGAACCTCAATGACCCTTCTCTGGAGTCTCAAAAATTATTTTATGAATTTTCTCTTAGGTCTAGGGCTCCTAGTTGCGAGAACCGCAACTTCCCACTGGGTTACCCATCGCTTGGGCATCGGGTCATTTAACTTGGTTGTATTTTATTTCTAAAATTTTTACTAAATTTTTCTTATTAATATTTGAGTTAATTATAGTTCCTCACTTTAGTTTAAATATTTTTCAGTACGTTCTAGCTGTCCTGGATCGACATCGTCACCGGAATGAGAATGTACCAAATTGCTACAGGAGGGTGTTGCAGAGACAGACAGGTGGCAGACTAGGCTGCTAGTACCTCCAACGAGAGTTACCGGGTATAATGAGTATACCAACATTTTGCATTTTGTACTGTAATGTATGACCACTGTATGTACATATTATTTTTGGTTTTGAGCAGTTGTAAATTAAAATTGTACATTGAAGTTGTAAATTAATTATGAGTTATTTTGGCTTGTAAAAATTGTATTATATTTCTTTTATCTCTGTCTTTGAAAAATTACTGTGGATTTGAGTTGAGAAATGTGTTGTGTTGAGAAAAATGTTGGAGTTGAGATTTGGAAATATATTGAAGTGCTTTTTACAGGTTTTCTGAAGAACTGTTTTATCCAAAATATAGATGGCACTCTGCCAAAATTTTTACAGAAATTCCAAATAATTCAAATGTGTTAGTTCTATCACTTCAGTTCAAAAAAGTTTTTAACACCTGTAAATAGTGCTCACCACTGTAAAAGAAGTATGAAAAGTTTTTAAAATCCCTTGTAGTGTATTTAATGGGTTATCAGTAGACGGAGTTGGCAATTTATTAGATATACTACGGGATCATGTTATGCCTTACAGAGGGGTAGGGTGTGACACATAACGTCAACCACGTATGCAGTTAGTATGGCTGAAAAGCCATGATAACACATAATCGGGCATAAAAGCCATGAATGCGGGCATAGAGCCATGAATACGGGCATAAAGCCATAAATACGGGCATAAAGCCTTTCGCAGTACTGCTATAACAATATCCTATTGGCATGCCAAACTATCCAATCTAACACATATGTCTAGGCAATACAAGGGCACATAATATCATTAAATATTAATATATTGTGTTTTATTACTTCATTATTTCATGATAAATTTCAATTATAATTTATACATTCATTTGATCATTTATATGATTATAATTCACATCAATTATCCTTTTATACCATTGTATTCAAAGTACTTTTCCTTTCTACAATAATGAAAACTAATATCTCATTCATATATTAATATGATTCATTTATTCATTTATTATGTTATTCTTATTTATCACAATTCTAAACAATAGTTCACATGTACTATTGTATTCAAAACATTTTTCCTTTCTTTCTTGATGGGAACTTAAATCCCAAATGACACTTTTATCTCATTTATACATTCAACAATCCATTCATGTAAAGAACATTTCATACTTCAAGTTCTTTTCCTAATATATTATGAATTTCACTGGTGTTGGGAGTATAAATCTCAATTACTTATTCCAAGTAATCCATGAACATTTCATGGATTCCAAATTTCATGCCTTAATTTCCTCTACCAATTTAGTTCTTACACTATGTGTCTTTGTATTACTATTCACCATACTATTCACTCAAATTGTTGACTTTTTTATACATAATAAATTTATTGAACCTAAATTCACCAAGATACCACATTTTGCATTCTAAAGTTGTTAGTATTGGTTGCCAATACCATTTTCAAAGCTTAGTGTTAGTTATTCATAATTTTCAGATTTCAAACACTAAGTTTACTATTCCATTGGTCATTTGTACAGTAGGAATTTGATAAAATTGTCTTCATGAAAGTTGTTCCTTATTGTGTCTAGTTACATTTTTTTTTTGAATCACTCCATTTGGAGTTTTGTAGCTCAAGTTATGATTATTTTACCATAATTGGCCGGATTGGCCTGTACCCAGAATTTCTGGGCAATTTGGTTCTGCCAGATTTGGTGACCTAAGTTTGGTTGGCAATTTGACTAGGTTATGCTCAGAATTTGGATTTGTATTCTTCATGAAAGTTGTAGAACTATGTCTCAGATTTCTGCTGGTAAAATTTCAAGTCAATTGGACCTTTCTACGCTGAGTTATTACCAAATGAATAAATACTGTTTATTAAGTCATTTTGCACAGGCAAAATGCAAGTCACCCGGATTAGGGTAATTTTTAGGTCAACTTGGTTTGGTTTTCTAGGCAGGGTTTCTTCACCAAAGTTGTGCCATTATGTGTCTAGTTTCATGTCCAATTGGCCTTGTGCCAATTGAACCTATACAACTCCATTTATAGCTGCCCAAACCAGCTGGACTCATAACTAGTCCTACAGGTCACCAAGGGCAGCATGCCTGAACTCATCTCCATTATCCTTACTCAGTTCACTTCCTTCTCACACACATTTAAATGGTCATTGATTGACCATTACAAGGTTAATATACCATTTCATAAGCAAAACTCCAATTTTTTTCACAAACTCTAATTCCCAAGTGTCCATTTCATGCTTTTCATGTCATCTAACACATCCAACACACATAGTTCAACATCTAACTCAAGTTATCTCATCACAAACCACTTCTAAACAATTCAACTCATAGAAATCAACAAATCTCATCCTTTTCCCATGGCTGCAAATTTTCATACACGCTTCAATATAATTGTTTTGTTCAATTTTATAATAAATTCTCATTTAACTTGTCTTCCTAACAAAGATTAAAAGATATGGAAGTGAGTATAGGCACTAACCTCTTTTAACCACTTTCTTGGCTTGTTAAAACTTTGAATTTTCTTCACTTTATGACAATCAAAATGTTACTTTTGATGTGGGGATTAATTTTTATGAAGGGTGTGTAGGGTTTTGGGGTAGAAAACTTAGGAAAAATCAAGCTCAAAGCTTGATGAAAATGGAGGTTTCTCTCTTCTCTCTTTCTCTTTTTTCTTTGGTGCGGGAATAGGAAGAAGAGGGCTGCTGGAATTGTTTCATTTTTATCTCATTTTATGTCATTTTTATCTCTTTTAATTTATTTGTCAAATAGTGATTGGGTAAGGCTTTTTAAATGACATCATGTGATGTCAAAATTTCAATTTTCTTCATTTTTCTTTTCTTTTCTTTTCTACTCATTTCCAATTCAATTTTTAGTAATATTTATTCATATTTTGGATATAATAATTATTTACTTAACTGGACAAGTCGGCCAAAAATCATCTCTGAAGACTAAATGACCAAAATGACCTTCATTTGGCTTATTGAGCTAAAATCGTCTGTACCAATCAAAAAGAATTTTTAAGCCTTTTCTTGGCATTCTAATGCCATAAAAACCTCAATGACTCTTATTTGGAGTTTCAAAAATTATTTCATAAATTTTTCCCTGGGTTTAGGGCTTCTAGTTGCGAAGACCGCAACTTCCCACTAGGTTACCCATCGCTAGGGCACCGTATCATTTAACTTTATTGTATTTTATTTCTAAATTTTTTTCTAAATTTGTCTTATTAATATTTGAGTTAATTATGGTTCCTCACTTTAGTTTAAATACTTTTCCAGACGTTCTAGCTGTCCGGACCAGCACTGGTCACCGAAACAATAGAATGTACGGCATTGCTACAGTGAGGGTGTTACAGTAAGGATAGAGCAGTTGAGTGAGATTACTTGAAGCTGTGACTCGAAGTTGTGCCAAGATTATCTCCGGGTAAATCATAGGTATACCCTTGTATATTAGATTTTGATGTAATCATGTAACTATTTGTAGACAATTACATTCGAGCAGTTGTACAGAAATAATTGTAATATTATTTGGGACTTCAATCAAATATAAATCATTGTAATATTATTTTTGTGAATTTGAACGGTTGTAAGCTTTGTAATATTAGTTTCCTCAATTCCAATGGATATCAACTTGTAATAAAAAAATGTTTTTGTGTTATAAATATAAAGCTGTATTCGTTTTGGGTTGTAAATGTAAGAAAGTAATTTTTGAATGATGGATTATTCTCTTTATGATGAGATTGTTGAGAATGAAAAGAGATGGCTTGAATTGATTGAGTTTGTAACACCCTCACGGTAGCCATTAGTACATTCTCTGATTCTAATGATCGGTGTCACACCTTACCCCTCTGTAAGGTATAACATGATCCCGTAGAATACTTAATGAACTACCGAACTTCACCTACCGATAACTCATTAAGTACCCTACAAGGGATTTTAAAACAATTTTCTTACTTTTATAAGTGGTGAGCATTTTCTAATAGGTATTAAAATCATTTATTCGGAGGTTTAAAACTAGTAAACTTTTTGTCGCATTTTATTTTTTTGCAAATTTTATAAAAATTTTGACAGAGTGCTGTCTGTATTTTGAGAAATAGTTCTTCAAATACCTATAAAAAGCACTTCTAATACTTTATCTCAATGACTTCATCAATTTCCACAACCATCCCAATCAAATTCAACATCATTTCTCAATTTTCAAAATTCAACAATCATTAAAATACTATTAAACAATTTCATTCAAATTAAAACAAAATACTTCCATTCATATTTCATTAAAGATAAAACAATTTATATACATCATTACAAAAATTTACATTAAGAGAAATTCAAACCAAAATTTATTACAAGCTTTATACAACTTTATACAACTGCTCATAACCAATTTTACATGTCCATACAGTTACATACATTTACATATATCAAAATAGTTTTTACATTTAAGGTATAAAATATACCCGATAACTTCAAAGTAGGTAGCTCCTCAATTCTCAGCAGCTCACTCTGCTGCTCCTCTAGTCTCTATATCTGTGACACCAATAGCAGCTATCGCTGAGTACTAGGACTCAGTGGTGCACAACATATTAAAATAATCTTTATGCGGAATTTAAAACATATTTATTCAAAAATTAAATTGAACATGCGATATCAATACAAAACATTATTTACAAGATTTTAGTTCAAATAATTTTATTTCAAAAGTCTCAAAACCGTTTACATAAAAATACACAGTTATATCATGCCATTCGAAACAAATATAATCTCAATAGCCGGAGGCTAAGGAGAAGTCACATCACAAGGCTAGCTAGCTCAAATATATGGATATCCAATCAATTTCCTCTTCTACTGGCACACACCTCAACACTTCAGCCAGAGAAGGAATCAAAATTCGAAACTGATTACCCCCACTAGTCATGCTAGTGAGGTGTTCAAATATATGGTCATGACACTGTGGTTTCAAAAATTATCTTAATAATTTACTAAACATTGCCAATTCAAATATACACAAATAAACTTTCAACAATTCAAAGCAAAAGTAAAATACACATTTCATGAACTTTGTAAATGAATTTTAAAGCATGTTGATGTTGTGCACAAACCTTAAGTGAGTCGCCTCTTGGCCTTGACTCGATTCCTCGGGTTCTTTCCCGGTGTTCCTTTCCACTGAAACACACAGTTTCACAGTGTTTCAGTATCATAACTTAGCATTAGTCCAAAAATAAATTTAAATTCACTTGTACCTAGCTTTAATATGCTAAACTTGACGTTCTTTAAAATTTGTGCTTCAGGGTTACTATTCATGACACTATTCAAGTTAATTTGTTGACTTTCTAATGATTAATAAATATGGGAATTCCAATTTCACCCACATTGTAACACCCCTATGTTCGGTAGTGCGTTCTACTGTTCCGATGACCAGTGTTGTCCGGACAGCTAGGATGCCTAGAACTACACTTCGTTATGGGTGAGGAGACATGAAATAATGAAATACAAGAAAAGAAAACACAAGAAAAACAAAGGAAAAATAATAGCAAAGAAATGTAACCAAGTTAAGCGAGCCGAGAACCCTAGTGATGGGTGACCGCATCGGGAAGTCACGGCGTGGACCGTTGACTAGCCCTGGACTGCGGGGAACCCTGGAAAATATTTATAGGACTTAAAGAGACATCAATTAAAGTATAAATATCATTAGAAATATCAAAGAAAAATTAAATAATTAGTACAAAGAAAAGTGAGAAATCGAAAAATAGACAAAACTCGGTGTTACCGAAAAATTAGGAATGCAACCCGAACAGGGGCATTGTGGTCAATCGACATCCCGAATTGTCTTTTGACCTAAATGTCCATTAAAAATAAATAATATTACACTTGAAAAATATAATGAAAAATTAAATTGGTGGTATATAAAGTAAATAGCAAAAATTATGGGTTTAATGTGGAATAAATGAGAATTAAACATATAATATGATTAATTTGTGTAAGTGGACCACTAAGGAATAAACTAAACACTAAATGGGCAGGTGTAAACCCATTACACAATCTGCAAATCTCATCTTCTCCAATTCTCTCATCCATGCCGAAATGGAAAGGTGACATCCTCCATTGCCGTTTTGCTCCAAGCTCCATTAACTCCTTCATTTCACCTCTAAAAATCTAGGTTTCTTCATCAAAATTTATCCCCACTTCACAAGGAAGAAGTAGATACCAATATTAAGAAGTTTTAGTGAAGATTAAGCAAGTCCCAACAATAGGTAAGTTTGAGTTTTTGAATATTTCTTTGTTAAAGTTTGAAAACATGTTATGGGTGTTTGCTTTGTGAAGAAATTTTTAAGTTTTGAGGAGTTATTGATATATCCAGTTTGGACAGCCATGGAGTTGTATATTTGATGATTTATTCTTACATATATTTGATGGGAAATTATGTTGAGTAGGGTGATTAATGTCCTAGTAAGTTATTTCCATGTATATGTGGTGATTGTGCAATTGGGATTGAAGTTGACGAAATTATGGACACTTTGGCAATGTGAAGCATTTCGGCAGCATTGAGGCTTCTTGATGAGTGTTTAAATTCATGAAGATATTGGGTAAATTGTGACATTGAGGATTGATGAATATGTATATAAATTGGTTGTGGAAATTGTGTGTAACAATTAGGAGTGTTTATGTGTATTTATGGTTGTATTTGGACTTTGTGAATTAGAGTTTCATTTGGTGTATTGAAGATATTTGTATTCTGCCCAAAGTGACTTTAAAGTGAAGTGATATATGGTTTTGGTAATGTACCAAAACAGAATTGGTAAGAGAAGTGGACTTGTAGCAAGGTAAATGTGTAATGGATAGATGTATAAGCAATGTAATTAAGGACAGTATGCATTTCAGCCTATAACTCTAAATATGTAACTCCAATTGGTATGAGACCAATTGGAGGTGAAACTAGGCACAAAATGTGCCAACTTTCATGAAGGAAACATACCAAAATTCTGCTTGCAAGGTAGCTTGAAAAATGACCAAATCCGGATTAAGTGCAAGTGAGGCCTGAAAACTGACCAATTGGGCAGCAGTTAGTGTTTAGGCCATAACTCACTCAAAACAGGTCCAATTGACCTGAAATTTTAACCATGAATATTTAAGACCCATATCTACAAGTCTTATGAAGACACCAAAGCCCAGAAATGACCATAAGCAAGTCAAACAGCTTGCACAAGTTCGGGTCCAAAAACTG
Source organism: Hevea brasiliensis (assembly GCF_030052815.1). Lineage (NCBI taxonomy): Eukaryota > Viridiplantae > Streptophyta > Magnoliopsida > Malpighiales > Euphorbiaceae > Hevea > Hevea brasiliensis. The sequence continues at coordinate 35,089 of NW_026614700.1, read as the reverse complement.
GCCAAACCAAAGTTGACCTAAAATGACCAAATTTGATGCCATTTGACCAGCAATAGTAAAATGACCATAACTTGGTCTACATAACTCAGAATGACCTGAAATTTTGCCCCGCGTTCCATAAGACATAGATCTACAAGTTTGTAGTTTTGACCGAAACCCGAAAACTGAGGGAACTAGGTCGTCCGGCTAGGTCAAATTGGTATCCCGGAATCCAGCAAGTTGCAATAAAATGCACCAAACAAGGAAATGAAATTGGTAACATGTACCAACCCTAAAAGACTATCGAATGTGACATATTAGTAACACTAAAACCTAATTTACCTAGAACGCATCGAGGGTTGATATATTAGGTGATTAAGCAAATAATAGCTTTCAGTGAATTACTTATCAAGCATTATCGATAGAGACAGTTTAATTTAGTACTGAAACACTTCAAATTGTGTTTCAAAGTTAGTAAAGACTCAGGGAAAGGGAAGGAAACACTGAGTCCAGACCAGGAGACAATTATCAGAGGTTTGTGAACAACAACTATTTCTTTTGAATTTTTCAATTGAAATGAATTATGACTATTTGTACATTATTGTTTTAAATTGTGGAAATGTGTTTGAATGGATATTTATTTCTTGAAAAGCATTGTAAATGATTTGAAACTGTGAGAAATTGTTTGAATGATATTGATGGATACTTATTGATTGAAAAGCATTGGAAATGGTTTGAAACCACAGCTATCATGTATATTGATTGTATTCCTCGCTAGCTTGTCTAGTGGGACGAATTGAATTCCCTCTCTGGATGAAGTGTTGAGGTGTGTGCTGTTGAGGATGAATTGGATGAGTACTCATATTTTTCCTAGCTAGCTATGTTATTCCTCGTTAGTCATTGACTTTTGGGACGAATTGAATACCTCATTAGCCATCGGCTTTGGGACGAATTGAACTTTTGAACATGATTAAGGCATGTGTGATTTATTGATATGTATTGTGAGATTGTGAAATGAATTTAAACTCTTATTGACATATACTATCTTTTGAATTCAACCATGATCTGACTTATTGAAATTTATTATGATATTGAGAAATGGAGTTTAAATTTTTGTTGACAATTAATGTATTGAAATTAACTATGGTTTTAAGTATAAACTATTTATATGATTTATGAATTGTGATTTAAATTGTATTTAGTTAATGTTGTACTGCAGAGACATTATCTCGTGATAGCTTTATTCTTTGCAGTAGACAGACAGACAGTGTGAGAATAATTTGCTAGTACCTCCAATGAGAGATTACGGGTATAATGAGTATACCAACATTTTGCATTTTGTCTTGTAATGTATGACCACTTTGTATGTACATATTGTTTTGGTTTTGGCGATTGTAAATTCAAATTGTACCTTGAAGTTGTAAAATAATTATGAGTTATTTTGGCTTGTAAAAATTGTATTATATTTCTTTTATCTCAGTCTTTGAACAATCACTGTGGATTTGAGTTGTGAAACATGTTGTGTTGAGAAAAATGTTGGAGTTGAGATTTGGAAAAATATTGAAGTGCCTTTTTACAGGTTTTCTGAAGAATTGTTTTATCCAAAATACAGATGGCACTCTGCCAAAATTTTTACAGAAATTCCAAATAATTCAAATGTGTTAGTTCTATCACTTCAGTTCAAAAAGGTTTTTAACACCTGTAAATAGTGCTCACCACTGTAAAAGAAGTAAGAAAAGTTTTTAAAATCCCTTGTAGTGTATTTAATGGGTTATCAGTAAACGGAGTTGGTAATTCATTAGGTATACTACGGGATCATGTTATGCCTTACAGAGGGGTAGGGTGTGACATGTTTTAGTGGTATCAGAGCAAAGTTTTTAAATTATGTTTTCACCTGTTATTTGAATATTCTTTCTTCATAGTACAACTGCTCAATATCATTGTTTGATACATACAGTACATTACATTATAAATATGCACTAACGGGAGGAAATCTCCTTGTGTTATTTGTTCAGGAGATCTAAAATCCTCGCATTGACTATGGAAGAGGGTGATCGTTCAGTCGATCAATCTATTGAGGCTGAGGTGCAAGGGGATGCCCCAGGCCTACATAATATCAGTGGTTCAAAGACCACCCTGCGATCTGCGATTTCTGCTCAGTTCGCTCAGCAGATGGCTGCAATGTTCCAACAAATGGCTGGTAATGTGCCTACTCAAGTCCCAATACAGACACCAGTGGTACAACCACAGTCTCTTACTAGGCAGTATGACAAATTGATGAAGTATGGGGCTACAGAGTTCAAGGGGACAGTAGATCGTCTAGAGGCTGAACAGTGGTTAGAAAGGATGGATAGGGTATTCAAGAAACTACATTGCACAGAGGAGCTTAGATTCGAATACTCTGTATCTTTGTTACAAGGGGGATGCTTATGACTGGTGGAAAACCATTCCCCACGATCAGTAGAACTGCGGTGCTAACATGGAATGACTTTCTCGAGAATTCGGACAAAAATATGTCACGATGCTTATGTAGACCGAAGTTACAAGAATTCCTAAGTCTGAAATAGGGAGCAGATCGGTGGTGAGTGTAAAGAGAATTTTCCACTTTGAGCCATTATGCAAGTAAGTTTACTTGCTACCAGAGGAGAGATGCAAGAGGTTTGAAACCGGCGAAGCCAGTGTCGATTACAAGTAGTCGGCTTCAAACACTAACTTCTCTGAACTTATTTCTCAAGCTCTAGAGTTAGAAAGAAAGTTGCTCTGAGAAAAGAAATCGAGAAGAGAGAGAAAGAGGAAAATATGTAGAAACGAGTTTGGTGGTCCTACTGGAAAGAGGAAGAATCATGGGGGACATGGCAGAGGTGGCAAGAAGTTTGGTAGGGGAAGATATTCAGGACAGAAGCCTCCTCTATCTGGTCAGCAGAGTACCAGAGGTTCCTGCCCTCCCCGCCAATGTGAAACTTGTGGAAGAAATCATGGTGGGATCTGCTACAAGGCTATTGGAGCCTGTTATAACTGTGGAGGCACAAGACACTTTGCCAAGGACTGCACCAGTAGTCGTAGAGTTGGACCACCTCCTACTACTGCAAAAGGGTCAGTTCAGAGCCCTGTCACTAGAAGTTCACAACCACCCAGCAGAGGTAGAGGTAGGGGTAGAGGTAGCCCAGCAGGCAGCCAAGGTACAATGAAACAATCAGAGCAAGACAGTGCTCCAGTCAGAATGTATGCAATGAGACAAAGGGAAGAGCCCGAGACATCTGATGTTGTGGTTGGTACCTTCTCAACTTTTAACCAAGATGTGTTTGTGTTATTTGATCCGGGTTCTACCCGTTCTTATGTGAGTGCTAGCATCATTGATTGCATTGCTGTTCCATGTACAAAAATGGACTTTGAGGTGCTAGTAACAAGTCCGTTAGGACAGGAAGTCAGGGTTAATAGAATGTATAGAGATTGTCCTTTGGTGATCCAAGGACACACTTTTTTGTCTGATTTCATTGAAATGCCCTTCAAAGATTATGATATCATCTTGGGCATGGATTGGTTAGCTAGGCATCATGCCATGATTGTTGAAGTGAAGACGTCACTTTTGGCCTTCCTCAGTACAATGATGTGGTAATACATGGGGAAAGGCAGTTATTGCCATCAAACATCATTTCGGCTGCACTAGCCAGAAAAATGATCAGAAAGGGGTGTGATGCCTACTTGGCACATGTGGTAGACACCCAAGTGGGAGTCGGATTGAAGGACATCCCTACGATACATGACTTTCGGATGTGTTTCTGATGAATTGCAGGATTACCTCAGAAAGAGAAGTGCGATTTGAAATTAATGTTATGCCTAGTGTGGATCCAATCTCCATAACGCCATACGAGAATGGCACCAGAATTGAAGGAGTTGAAGATACAATTGCAAGAATTACTTGAAAAGGGCTTCATCCGCCTAGTGTGTCACCTTGGGAGCACGGTGTTATTTGTTAAGAAGAAGGATGGTACTCTCGCTATGCATTGACTACCTGGCGGTTGAATAAGGTGACAATAAAACAGATATCCATTGCCTCGCATTGATGATCTGTTTGATCGATTGAAGGGTGCATTGTATTCTCGAAAATTGATCTGCGATCCGGTTATTATCGATTGAAGGTGCAAGAGCGAGTATTCCAAAAGCGCTTTGAACTCGGTATGGCCACTATGAGTTTATAGTAATGACATTCAGGTTAACAAATGCTCCATCTGATTTTATTGATATGCTGAACACTATCTACAGACCATATATCGAACAATTTGTTGTGGTGTTTATTTATGACATTTTGATATAATCGAGGAATGCGAGAGGAGCATGACGGACATCTGGATTATCTGCAGACTTTAAGGGAGAAACACTATACGCTAAATTGTCGAAATGTGAATTTTGGTGAAAGAAATCTCCTTTTGGGACATGTTGTGTCAATTTGAAGGGATCAAGGTAGATTCCAGCAAGGTAGAAGCTATCCTTAATTGGAAGCCGCCCAGGAACATCACAGAAATTCGCAGTTTTCTGGGTTTAGCTGGATATTACCGTCGGTTTGTGAAGGGGTTTTCTATGTTATCTTCTCCACTGACCAAACTGCTTCGGAAAGAGGTAAAATTACAGTGATAAATGTCAGCAAAGTTTTGATGAGTTGAAGAGGTGTTTGGTGAAGCTCAGTCCTCACTTTACCTACTCGGGTAAAGGATACACGATTTATAGTGATGCTTCTCACAATGGGTTAGGTTGTGTCTTGATGCAAGATCGAATGTCATTGCTTATGCATCACGCCAGCTGAAAACCGCATGAGAGGAACTACCCAACACATGATATGGAGCTAGCTATTGTTTTTGCTCTGAAGATCTGGAGACACTATTTGTATGGGGAGAAATGCTACATTTACATAGATCACAAGAGCTTGAAGTACTTAGGCACCCAGAAGGAATTAAATTTGAGGCAGAGGAGATGGTTAGAACTCATCAAAGATTATGATTGCTTAATAGACTATCAGCCAGGGAAAGCAAATGTGGTGGCTGACGCCTTAAGTCGCAAGACTATGGCAAGTCTCAGAGTTTCTCCTTTGTCCATGGTATGTGAATTGAAAGCACAACATGCCAGTTTAGAGATTGATGATGAGGGACAGACAGTAGTTGCATGGCATGTACAGCCAGTGTTGATTGATCAAATCAGAATGGCTGCTCAGAGTGATGAAAAATATCAGAAGCTACTGAAAGAAGTCCAGCAGGGCAAGAAACCTGAATTCTCTGTGAGAGATGATGGTTTATTGTTACATCAGGGCAGAATGTGCGTTCCTAATGATCTTTGAATTGAGACAGATCATTATGAAGGAAGCACATGAGTCTCCATTTGTTATGCACCACGTGGAACTAAAATGTCTGAAAGTGAAAGAGCATTCTTGGTGGATGGGTATGAAGAGAGATATAGCTGAATTTGTTTCCAAATGCCTAACTTGTCGGCAAGTAAAGGCAAAACATCAAGTTCGGTGGTTTGTTACATCCTTTGTCGATGCAGTGGAAATGGGAACAAATAACTATGGATTTTGTTACAGGACTTCCAAGGACACGAGTAGTCATGATGCGGTATGGGTTATAGTTGTGATTGACAAAGTCTGCTCACTTTTTGCAGTCGGATGGACTATAGCACGGAAAGATTGGCGATTGTACATATATGAGATTGTAAAATTGCATGGAGTGCTAGTATCAATTGTATCTGACAGAGATCCTAGGTTCACTTCTAGATTCTGGGGTAGTCTTCAGAGAGCCCTAGGAACTAGATTGAACTTCAGCACAGCATTCCACCCACAGACAGATGGCCAGTCTGAAAGGGTTATTCAAATATTGGAGGATATGCTACGGGCTTGTGTGATTGAATTTGAAGGTAGTTGGGATACACACTTGCCTTTGATTGAGTTTGCTTATAATAACAGCTACCAATCAAGCAATGGGATGCCTCCATATGAAGCTTTGTATGGCAGAAAGTGCAGAACTCCCTTATGTTGGGATGAAGTAGGTGAAAGGAAGATGATTGGGCCAGAGATTGTTCAGCAGACAGAGGAAAAGATCAGATTGATCAGAGATAGACTTAAGGCTGCATCAGACCGTCAGAAGTCCTATGTTGATCTGAAGAGAAGAGATATTGAGTATGCAGTGGGTGATAAAGTATTCCTCAAAGTTTCTCCTTGGAAGAGGATTATGAGATTTGGCAGAAAGGGGAAACTGAGTCCTCGTTTCATCGGACCATATGAGGTTCTGGAAAGAGTGGGTCCTTTGGCATATCGGTTGGCATTACCTCCAGAGCTAGCAAGGATACACAGTGTCTTCCATGTGTCCATGTTAAGGAGGTACAGATCTGACCCATCTCATGTACTATCAGTTGAAGAGATTGAGGTAAATCCAAACCTCTCATATGAGGAAGAACCCATAAAAATTTTGGCTTATGAGGTGAAGCAGTTAAGGAACAAACAGATACACCTGGTTAAAGTGCTGTGGAACCATCATTCAGGCCAGGAAGCTACTTGGGAACGTGAAGAGGATATGAGGAGACAGCACCCACAGCTGTTTAGAAACTAATGTCAGGTAAAATTTCGAGGCGAAATTTATTTAAGTGGGGGAGAATTGTAACACCCCTATGTTCGGTAGTGCATTCTACTGTTCCGGTGACCAGTGTTGTCCGGACAGCTAGGATGCCTAGAACTACACTTCGTTATGAGTGAGGAGACATGAAATAATGAAATACAAGAAAAGAAAACACAAGAAAAACAAAGGAAAAATAATACCAAAGAAATGTAACCAAGTTAAGCGAGCCGAGAACCCTAGCGATGGGTGACCGCACCGGGAAGTCACGGCGTGGACCGTTGACTAGCCCTGGACTGCGGGGAACCCAGGAAAATATTTATAGGACTTAAAGAGACATCAATTGAAGTATAAATATCATTAAAAATATCAAAGAAAAATTAAATAATTAGTACAAAGAAAAGTGAGAAATCAAAAAACAGACAAAACTCGGTGTTACCGAAAAATCGGGAATGCAACCTGAACAGGGGCATTGAGGTCAATCGACATCCCGAATTGTCTTTTGACCTAAATGTCCATTAAAAATAAATAATATTACACTTGAAAAATATAATGAAAAATTAAATTGGTGGTATATAAAGTAAATAGCAAAAATTATGGGTTTAATGTGGAATAAATGAGAATTAAACATATAATATGATTAATTTGTGTAAGTAGACCACTAAGGAATAAACTAAACACTAAATGGGCAGGTGTAAACCCATTACACAATCTGCAAATCTCATCTTCTCCAATTCTCTCATCCATGCCGAAATGGAAAGGTGACATCCTCCATTGCCGTTTTGCTCCAAGCTCCATTAACTCCTTCATTTCACCTCTAAACATCTAGGTTTCTTCATCAAAATTTATCCCCACTTCACAAGGAAGAAGTAGATACCAATATTAAGAAGTTTTAGTGAAGATTAAGCAAGTCCCAACAATAAGTAAGTTTGAGTTTTCGAATATTTCTTTGTTAAAGTTTGAAAACATGTTATGGGTGTTTGCTTTGTGAAGAAATTTTTAAGTTTTGAGGAGTTATTGATATATCTAGTTTGGACAGCCATGGAGTTGTATATTTGATGATTTATTCTTACATATATTTGATGGGAAATTATGTTGAGTAGGGTGATTAATGTCCTAGTAAGTTATTTCCATGTATATGTGGTGATTGTGCAATTGGGATTGAAGTTGACGAAATTATGGACACTTTGGCAATGTGAAGCATTTCAGCAGCATTGAGGCTTCTTGATGAGTGTTTAAATTCATGAAGATATTGGGTAAATTGTGACATTGAGGATTGATGAATATGTATGTAAATTTGTTGTGGAAATTGTATGTAACAATTAGGAGTGTTTATGTGTATTTATGGTTGTATTTGGACTTTGTGAATTAGAGTTTCATTTGGTGTATTGAAGATATTTGTATTCTGCCCAAAGTGACTTTAAAGTGAAGTGATATATGGTTTTGGTAATGTACCAAAACAGAATTGGTAAGAGAAGTGGACTTGTAGCAAGGTAAATGTGTAATGGATAGATGTATAAGCAATGTAATTAAGGACAGTATGCATTTCAGCCTATAACTCTAAATATGTAACTCCAATTGGTATGAGACCAATTGGAGGTGAAACTAGGCACAAAATGTGCCAACTTTCATGAAGGAAACATACCAAAATTCTGCTTGCAAGGTAGCTTGAAAAATGACCAAATCCGGATTAAGTGCAAGTGAGGCCTGAAAACTGACCATTTGGGCAGCAGTTAGTGTTTAGGACATCACTCATTCAAAACAGGTCCAATTGACCTGAACTTTTAACCATGAATAGTTAAGACCCATATCTACAAGTCTTATGAAGACACCAAAGCCCAGAAATGACCATAAGCAAGTCAAACAGCTTGCACAAGTTCGGGTCCAAAAACTGGCCGAACCAAAGTTGACCAAAATTGACCTAAAATGACCAAATTTGATGCCATTTGACCAGCAATAGTAAAATGACCATAACTTGGACTACATAACTCAGAATGACCTGAAATTTTGCCCCGCGTTCCATAAGACATAGATCTACAAGTTTGTAGTTTTGACCAAAACCCGAAAACTGAGGGAACTAGGTCGTCCGGCTAGGTCAAACTGGTATCCCGGAATCCAGCAAGTTGCAATAAAATGCACCAAACAAGGAAATAAAATTGGTAACATGTATCAACCCTAAAAGACTATCGAATGTGACATATTAGTAACAGTAAAACCTAATTTACCTAGAACGCATCGAGGGTCGATATATTAGGTGATTAAGCAAATAATAGCTTTCAGTGAATTACTTATCAAGCATTATCGATAGAGACAGTTTAATTTAGTACTGAAACACTTCAAATTGTGTTTCTCAGTTAGTAAAGACTCAGGGAAAGGGAAGGAAACACTGAGTCCAGACCAGGAGACAATTATCAGATGTTTGTGCACAACAACTATTTATTTTGAATTTTTCAATTGAAATGAATTATGACTATTTGTACATTATTGTTTTAAATTGTGGAAATGTGTTTGAATGGATATTTATTTCTTGAAAAACATTGTAAATGATTTGAAACTGTGAGAAATTGTTTGAATGATATTGATGGATACTTATTGATTGAAAAGCATTGGAAATGGTTTGAAACCACAGCTATCATGTATATTGATTGTATTCCTCGCTAGCTTGTCTAGTGGGACAAATTGAATTCCCTCTCTGGCTGAAGTGTTGAGGTGTGTGCCTGTTGAGGACGAATTGGATGAGTACTCATATTTTTCCTAGCTAGCTATGTTATTCCTCATTAGTCATTGACTTTTGGGACGAATTGAATACCTCATTAGCCATCGGCTTTTGGGACGAATTGAACTTTGGAACATGATTAAGCTGTGTGTGATTTATTGATATGTATTGTGAGATTGTGAAATGAATTTAAACTCTTATTGACATATACTGTCTTTTGAATTCAACCATGATATGACTTATTGAAATTTATTGTGATATTGAGAAATGGAGTTTAAATTCTTGTTGATAATTACTGTCTTGAAATTAACTATGGTTTTAAGTATCTACTATTTATATGATTTATGAATTGTGATTTAAATTGTATTTGGTTAATGTTGTGCACCACTGAGACATTGTCTCAGCGATAGCTTTTTATTGTTGTCGCAGGTAGACAGACAGACAGGGCAGCAGACTAGGCTACTAGTACCTCCAGCGAGAGATTACCAGGTATAATGAGTATACCAACATTTTGCATTTTGTACTGTAATGTATGACCACTGTATGTACATATTGTTTTTGGTTTTGAGCAGTTGTAAATTCAAATTGTACCTTGAAGTTGTAAAATAATTATGAGTTATTTTGGCTTGTAAAAATTATATTATATTTCTTTTATCTCAGTCTTTGAACAATCACTGTGGATTTGAGTTGTGAAACATGTTGTGTTGAGAAAAATGTTGGAGTTGAGATTTGGAAAAATATTGAAGTGCCTTTTTACAGGTTTTCTGAAGAACTGTTTTATCCAAAATACAGATGGCACTCTGCCAAAATTTTTACAGAAATTCCAAATAATTCAAATGTGTTAGTTTTATCACTTCAGTTCAAAAAGATTTTTAACACCTGTAAATAGTGCTCACCACTGTAAAAGAAGTAAGAAAAGTTTTTAAAATCCCTTGTAGTGTATTTAATGGGTTATCAATAGACGGAGTTGGTAATTCATTAGGTATACTACGGGATCATGTTATGCCTTACAGAGGGGTAGGGTGTGACACACATACCACATTTTAGTTACCTAACTTGTTGGTTTTGGTTGTTTTCTCAAATTTTAAGTCCTTTAGGCAAAATTACAAATTTTCAGTTTTGGTGTCCTATGTTGCACTGTTTTATTGGTCATGTTGCTGTTAGAATTTGGCTAAGTTTTCTTCATTGAAATTGTTCCTTATTGTCTTAAATTTATTCTCCTTTTTGAATCACTCCATTTGGAGTTTTGTAGCTCAAGTTATAGCAATTTGAATCATGGCTGCTGGATTGGACTTAACCTAGATTTTCTGGGCAAATTCTGGTTCTGGCAGTTTTGAGTCACCAAATTTGGGTGGCTAAATAACTTAGTTCAAGGCATAATTTCGGTTTGTGTTCTTCATAAAAGTTTTAGCTCTATATCTCAACTTTTCGCTGGTAAACTTTCAGGTCATTTCTGCCGAGCCCAAGTTATGGCCAAATGAACGAACACTATTCATTTAGTCTTTTTTTTACAGGTCAGATTGCCTAATCCGGATTTGGTCAATTTGTTCACTAGGTTTTGGTCACTTTTTGGGCATAATTCCTGAATGAAAATTGTGTCATTTTGTGCCTATTTTCATTCTCAATTGGCCTTACACCAATTAGACTTGTAAATTTTCAGTTTTGGTCCCTCAAAGGGACCTTGGTCCTGCTGCCTGCAGCATGACCCTAAGCAACTCGAATTTGCATTTGGTTCCAACACTTCTAACATACTCCAATTGATCACAAATGACCATTTCTCACCTCAAACAAGGTCAAATACACCATTTGACCAATTCTCACATTTTTGTCTCCTAAACCCTAGGTGCCAAACTCTAATTTACACAATTCATTCCACTAATGAAATTAAAGTGTAAAATCAACATCTACACACTTAATCCAACTTCTCTAACACTTTAATTCCAAAATTTTCCATCAAATCCAATATCTCCCTAGGATGGTCGAATTCCCTATGGTTCCTTATCTTATCATTTTGTTTCAATTTTCATCAACTTCCAACTTAATACAAGTATTTAATCATTAAAAATGAGAAAAATTGAAGTAATAAACACTAACCTTGCTTGAAGGGTTTCTAAGCTTTCTTATCTTCAAGTCTTTCTTCTCCTTTTTGCTCCCAAGTGCTTCCTCAACGTGTAAGGAGAATTTTTAATATTGGGACTCAGTGAAATTATGGAAGAAGATAGGAATATTTAAGTTTCCTAACTCTTAAAAATGGTGGAAACAAGATGAGTGAGAAGGAAGAGAGAGATGGGGCGGCAAGGATGAGGAAGATGACTCTTTTTCTTTTTTTTTTTTTCTTTTTTTGTTCTTTTATTAGTTTATCCCTTAGGAAGACCAAAATTTAAATAAAATAAATTTTAATTATAATAATTATTGCATCATGCATGAGGTCATGCATGATGTCATCACTTTTTACTTTTTTTTTTTAATTTTTCCATTAGTTCTTTAATTTAATTCCCGATTCTGAAATTTTCTTTTCTCTGATTTTATTTGATAGTTAGGTCAGGAGTCAGGTCTCGGGGTCAATTGACCAAATTGTCCCTTGCCAGTTCAACCCAGTTTGCAAATAATTCAATATTTCTTCTGGCTCCCTGACCTAATTATTTGACTGGCCTAACAATTTTTTTTCGTGATTTTCCCTTTTCCACTATGTTCGCAATAGTCCTAAGGACCGCAGCGTCATATTTTAAGGTTCAAAATTTGAGTTTAAATCCACTTCACAATCCTTCCCGAGAAGGTCACCCATCGCTGTGACTCTCGGCTCATTTAACTTCTTATGTTTTGTTTTTCTTATTTATACTTAACTAATTAACAATTACTAATTATTTGTGTTTATGACTTATTAAGTTGTCTAAAGTGTGGTTCTAATCCCCTTAATTATTCGAACCGACACTAGTCACCGGAACAGTGAAATATACCAGGCTATGCAAATAGGGGTGTTACAATCGGTGTCGGTCCGGACAGTTAGAATGTCTGGAAAAATATTTAGACTAGAGTGAGGAATCATAAATAACTCAAATATTAATAAGAAAAATTTATAAAAAAATTTTAGAAATAAAATACAATCAAGTTAAATGAGCCGGTGCCCTAGCGATGGGTAACCAAGTGGGAAGTTACGGTTTTTGCAGTTAGAAGCCCTAAACTCGGGAAAAATTTCATGAGATAATTTTTGGGACTCCAGAGAAGAGTTATTGAGTTTTTGATGGCATTATAATACCAAGAAAATGTTTAGAAAAAATTTTTGATTACTACAGACGATTTTGGCTCAATAAGCCAAACAAAGGGTATTTTGGTCATTTCATCAAAGATGATTTTTGGCCAACTTGTCTAGTTAAATAAATAATTATTATGACATAAAATATGAATAAATATTGCTAAAAATTGAATTGAAATTTGGTAGAAAAGAAAAGAAAGAAAATGAAGTTAAATTGGGAATTATGATATCATGCTTATGTAATTAAGAATTTCCACCCAATCACCACTTAACAAAATGACTTAAGAGATAAAAGGGACACAAAATAAGATACAAACAAAAAGAAAAATCCAGCAGCCACCATCAACCTTAAGCAGCCAAAATATTAGAGAGAGAGAAAGAGAAGAGAAACTCCATGGAAGCCTTGGTTCAAGCTTGAGTTCACCCACAATTTAACCTTAAAACCTCATCATCCCTTCACAAAAATTGATCCTCACCACTAGCACAATACTTGGACAGCAAAAGAAAGAGAAAAAGAGGAGTTCTCAAGCTTTGGGAATTGGCTAAATCAAGGTTAGTGCCATATCTCTTCCTTTTCTCTTTAAAATTGATGTTAGGAGTATGAAATGAGTTAGAAATTTAAAGAATTGAAAGAATATGTTGAGGAATTGAAAGCCATAAATTTCGATAGCCATGAGGAACCTTGAGGAAATTATGATTTTGACGGAATTAAATTTGATTAGTAATGTTCTTGATGAGTTGTATATGGTAGAAGTTGAATTATAAGGTCTTACGCATGAATTGGGGTATTGGAAATTAGGGTTTTGAGCTATATTAGGGTTTGGCCATATTGATGGTAAATTGAAGTTCTAATGGTCAATTAGTGACCATTTGGTTATGTTTGATTAGGAAATGAAGTGATTTGTGCCATGGGAATTGAGGTTAGATGTGCTGCTTTGGGTGACCTGCAGGACTGGATGTAAGTCCAGCAAGTTTGGGCAGCTATAACTTGAGTTGTGTAGGTTCAATTTGTGCAAGGCCAATTGGAAATGAAATTAGATACATAATGGCACAACTTTGATAAAGGAACCTTGTCCAGAAACCAAACTTAGAATGCCCTAAAAATTGACAAAATCCGGGTAGCACCAATTCTATTTGTATAAAATGACCAAATGAACAGTGTTCATTCATTTGGTCATAACTCAGTGTAGAACGTTCAATTGACCTGAAATTTATATCAATGGAAAGCTTAGGCAATTTAGAACAACTTTCATGCAGAAAACAAACTTAAATTCTGGACTTAACTAAATGAAATTACTAGCCAAAATTGAACTATCAAATCTGGCAGAACCAAAATTGCCTAAAAATTATGGGTAAAGGCAATCCGACCAGTTATGGTGAAATAGCCATAACTTGAGCTAGAAAACTCCAAATGGGGTCTTTCAAAAAGTTAAATGTAACTAGACACAATAAGGAACAACTTTGATGAAGAACATTTGGCTAAATTCTCACTGTAGAATGGCCTAATGGAACAGTGAACTCTAGCACCCAAAATTGAAATTTCTGATTTATTTTCCATTGGTTAGAAGTATGGATTGGCAACTAATGCCAACACTTTTGGGAACCAAAATGTGGTAAATCTATGTGATTAAAACTCATGTAACTATTATATATGAGAAAGTCAATATTTTGACTTAAATGACCAAATGAATCGTAACCTTGCATGTTAAGTATAAATATTCAAGAAATAACTTTGTAATATGCCCTAGTAGGCTTAATGTGATTGGTTTGGATAGGTTGGCATGCGAATAGGGTTCTGATAGTAGTACTGTGTATGGCTTCATGCCATTTTATGATATGATAGCCTATGGCTATACTGATTATGATATTATACTTGGCTTTATACATTATTGCTTTTATGGCTTATTAGCCATTCTGTCTACACACCGGGAGACACATTTGGACCAATGGTGTGATGGCCCGAGGTACCTGGTACCTAGTGCTAGTGTACTTGTTTATCCAGTCTGATCAATTTGTATAGGTTACTTAGGCATGGAAAAGTATAAATATAATTGAATTGATTATTAAAGGAAGTAACGAAATTAAATATCAAGATAAAGAATAAGAATGATTACAATAAAAAGAGGCTCAAAATCATCAAGAAAATGATTAAGAAAATACTAAAAAGAGTTAATATCATAAGATATAATTAGCCTTCGACTAAACAATAAGTTAGTAATTATTTATTTCTTATAAGCATAATAACTAGGAAATTTTTACTTTTATTTGCATATTATATTTTCTTTTATTATTGTCACCACTAAGCTTTATGCTTAGCGCATTGCTTTTGCAACGCGTAGGTATTGAAGATTTGGCCAGAGAGCCCAGCAAACCACAAACTGGGTGAGACTTGTATACAGATCTACATAGTGTCTGTCACCTCACAGACTACAGTGCATTGGTAGGACATTAGGTCTCATTTGTACTATTTGTATTTTGTAATTAAACTTTTATTTTCTCATGTATAGTTGAAACTCATGTAATATATTTTGGTATTAATGGAAATATTTGTAATTAGTGTTTATAAATGAAAATTTAGCATTTGTTTATGATTTGTACATGATTATCATGTGAAATGAATGAATGATAAATAGAAAAATTTTTGAGAAATGGTTGAGAAATATTGAGATTATGTTGATATAATGGAGTTTGAGAATGATGGAAAATGTATTGGAAGTGTTTTTCACAAGTTCCAAATAACTATTTTATTCATTTTTAGCCGATACTCTGCCGAATTTTCTATAAAATTTTCAGAACCTCAAATGAATTTATAATTTCAATAAATGACTTAAATGAGTTAAATTTCACAAATTACACTTCATAACCATGAAGAAATAAATTAAAGAAGGATAAAAATAAATGACATAAAAATATGGTGTTCCGGTAATTCCTCTAGTGATTAGTTCCCTCATTTTATATATCATTACTTTTTGAACCCAACGCCATCTTCGTGCTTTGCTGATGTGGGATTTACCAAAGGGACCTTTGTCCCCCCCCTTTTGGGACTTAGCGTCTTCACTGAGGTTTGCCCCACCATCGCCCAAGAGGACACGCGAGCAGCTCTGATACCAATTGTAACGATCGAGCTTCAACCACTAGAGGAATTGTCCGCTTTGGCTATAAGCGTTACGGTTTTGTCCCATAGGTGGAATAGAGAACTTCCCAGGAGGTCACCCATCCTAGAATTTCTCTCAAGCGAGCATGCTTAACCTTGGAGTTCTTCCAACTCTCCAGGCCATTCAATCAAAAGGCGCCTCTAGTGATTAGTTCTCCTATTTTATATATCATTACATTTGAACCCAAGACCATCTTCGTGCTTTGCCTATGTGGGATTTGCCTAAGGAACCTTTAATTCCTCTAGTTGTTAGAGCCTGATCGTTACAGAGTTCCATTTGGGTATGGTATATTTTTGTAAATTATTTTTCAACAGGCTTGAAGAGCTGTTTTACATAGTTTTAGCTGTAAACACGTGGATTTTTAGAAAATTTTAAAAATGCCTTAGTATTTCTAAATAAGTTTTTATAACATTTACTTGTATTGAAAACACTTAAATTAAATTTTTATCACCATGCCAAACTCTAAAATGAAATTATTTTGTCAAAATCTCTTGTAGTATATTTAATAGATTATCGGTAGGCGAAGTTTAATAATTTATTTGGTACATTACAGGATCATACCACATCTTACGGAGGGGTAAGGTACGTGGTATCAGAGCTAGTTTTTAAAGTAAGTTTTGAATTATGAATTTGAAATACTTTTTGATTAGTACAACTGCTCAAATGTTTGATACATATAGTATATTTACATCATGAATATAAACTGACAAGGAGAAATTAACCAAGCAACTCAAATGTTTAAGACTGTTTACATAAAAACACACAGTTATATCATGCCATTCGAAGCAAATATAATCTCAATAGCCGGAGGCTAAGGAGAAGTCACATCACAAGGCTAGCTAGCTCAAATATATGGATATCCATTCAATTTCTTCTTCTACTAGCACACACCTCAACACTTCAGACAAAGAAGGAATCAAAATTCGAAACTGATTACCCCCACTAATCATGCTAGTGAGGTGTTTAAATATATGGTCATGACACTGTGGTTTCAAAACTTATCTTAACAATTTACTAAACATTGCCAATTCAAATACACACAAATAAACTTTCAACAATTCAAAGCAAAAGTAAAATACACATTTCATGCACTTTGTAAATGAATTTTAAAGCATGTTGATGTTGTGCACAAACCTTAAGTGAGTCATCTCTTGGCCTTGACTTAATTCCTTGGGTTTTTTCCCGGTGTTTCTTTCCACTGAAACACACAGTTTCACAGTGTTTCAGTATCAAAACTTAGCATTAGTCCAAAAATAAATTTAAATACACTTATATCTAGCTTTAATATGCTAAACTTGACGTTCTTTAAAATTTGTGTTTTGGGGTTACTATTCAAGACATTATTCAAGTCATTTGTTGACTTTCTAATGCTTAATAGATATGGGAATTCCAATTTCACCCACATACCACATTTTAGTTACCTAACTTGTTGGTTTTGGTTATTTTCTTAAATTTTAAGTCCTTTAGGCAAAATTGCAAATTTTCAGTTTTGGTGTCTTGTGTTGCACTATTCCATTAGTCATGTTGCTGTTAGAATTTGGCTAAGTTTTCTTCATAAAAATTGTTCCTTATTGTCTTAAATTTATTCTCCTTTTTGAATCACTCCATTTGGAGTTTTGTAGCTCAAGTTATAGCCATTTGAATCATGGCTGCCAGATTGGACTTAACCCAGATTTTCTGGGCAAATTCTGGTTCTAGTAGTTTTAAGTCACCAATTTTGGGTCGCTAAATGACTTGGTTAAAGGAAAAATTTGGGTTTGTGTTCTATTTGAAAGTTTTAGGTCTATATCTCAACTTTCCACTGGTAATCTTTCAGGTCATTTAGACCTGCCTAGCCCAAGTTATGGCCAAATGAACAAACATTTGGTCAATTTTTTACAGGTCAGATTGCCTAATCCAGATTTGGTTAATTTGTTGACTAGGTTTTGGTCACTTTTTGGGCATGATTCCTAAATGAAAATTGTGTCATTTTATGTCTATTTTCATTCCCAATTGGCCTCACACCAATTGGACTTGTAAATTTTCAGTTTTGGTCCCTCAAAGGGACCTTGGTCCTGCTGTTTGCAAAATGACCCTAAGCAACCCGAATTTGCATTTGGTTCCAACATTTCTAACATACTCCAATTGGTCACAAATGACCATTTCTCACCTCAAACAAGTTTAAACACACCATTTGACTAATTCTCACATTTTTGTCTCCTAAACCCTAGGTGCCAAACCCTAATTTACACAATTCATTCCACTAATGAAATTAAAGTGTAAAATCAACATCTACACACTTAATCCAACTTCTCTAACACTTTAATTCCAAAATTTTCCATAAAATCCAATATCTCCCTTGGCTGGCCAAATTCCCTATGGTTCCTTATCTTATCATTTTGTTTCAATTTTCATCAATTTCCAACTTAATACAAGTATCTAATCATTAAAATAGAGAAAAATTGAAGGAATAAACACTAACGTTGCTTGAAGTGTTTCTAAGCTTTCTTATATTCAAGTCTTTCTTCTCCTTTTTGCTCCCTAGTGCTTCCTCAACATGTAAGGAGAATTTTTAATCTTGGGACTTGGTGAATTTATGGAAGAAAATAGGAATATTAAAGCTTCCTAACTCTTAGAAATGGTGGAAACAATATGAGTGAGAAGGAAGAGAGAGATGGGGCGGCAAGGATGAGGAAGATGACTCTTTTTCTTATTTTTTTTTGTCTTTTCTTTTTCTTTTATTAGTTTATCCCTTAGGAAGACCAAAATTTAAATAAAATAAATTTTAATTATAATAATTGTTGCATCTCATGCATGATGTCATCACTTTTTACTTTTCCTCTTTTTTTTTTTAATTTATTTTTCCATTAGTTGTTTAATTTAATTCCCGATTCTGAAATTTTCATTTCTCCGATTTTATTTGACAGTTAGGTCAAGAGTTAGCTCTCAGGGTCAATTGACCAAATTGCCCCTCACCGGTTCAACCCGGTTTGCAAATAATTCAATATTTCTTCTGGCTCTCTGACCTAATTATTTGACTGGCCTAACAATTCTTTTTCGTGATTTTCTCTTTTGCGCTGTGTTTGCAATAGTCCTAAGGACTGTAGCGTCACATTTTACAGTTTGAAATTTGAGTTTAAATCCACTTCGCAATCCTTCCTGAGAAGGTCACCCATCGCTGTGACTCTTAGCTCATTTAATTTCTTATGTTCTGTTTTTCTTATTTATACTTAACTAATTGACAATTACTAATTATTTGTGTTTATGGCTTATCTAGTTGTCTTAAGTGTGGTTCTAATCCACTTAATTATCCGCACCGACACCAGTCACCGGAATAGTGAAATATACCAGGCTATGCAAATAGGGGTGTTACAATTCTCCCCCCTTTAAAATAAATTTCATCTCAAAATTTTATCTAGTATCAATCTCTGAACAGTTGTGGGTGCTGTCTCCTCATGTCCTCCTCTCATTTCCAAGTAGTCTCCGGGTCTGAATGATGATTCCACAGCACCTTCACCAATGGTATTTGCTTGTTCCGTAGCTGCTTCACCTCATAAGCCAGAATCTCTATGGGTTCTTCCTCATATGTGAGGTCTGGATTCACTTCAATTTCTTCTGTCGGTAGTACATGAGATGGGTCTGATCTATACCTCCTCAACATGGACACATGAAAGACATTATGTTTCTTTTCAAACTCTGGAGGTAGTGCCAAACGATATGCCAAAGGACCCACTCTTTCCAGAACCTCATATGGCCTAATAAAACTAGGACTCAGTTTCCCCTTTTTGCAGAATCTTATGATTTTCTTCCAAGGAGAAACCTTGAGGAATACTTTCTCACCCACTACATACTCAATATCTCCTCTTTAAATCAATATAGGACTTCTGACGGTTTGATGCAGTCTTAAGTTGATTTCTGATCAATCTAATTTTCTATTCAGTTTGCTGAACAATTTCTGGCTCAATCATCTTTCTTTCGCCTACCTCATCCCAACATAACGGGGTTCTATGTAACACCCCCGTTGCATAGCCTGGTAGATTTCACTGTTTCGGTGACCGGTGTCAGTCCGGACAATTAATGGGATTAGGGCCACACCTAAGACAACTTGAGAAGCCATAAACATAAATAATTAGTAATGTTTAATTAGTTAACTACAAATAAGAAAAACAGAACATAAGAGGTTAAACGAGCCGAGAGTCAGGGCGATGAGTGACCTCCTCGGGGACGACCGCGAAGTCATTTTAAACTCAAATTTCAACCGTAAAAGTGACGTCATGTCCTTAGGACCCTTATGGACACAAAGTGGAAAAGAGAAAATCACGAAAAAATCATAAGTCACCAAATAATTAGGTCAGGGAGCCGGAAGAAATATTGGATTATTTGCAAACCGGGATGAACCGGCGAGGGGCGATTTGGTCAATTGACCCCGAGAGCTGACTCCTGACCTAACTGTCAAATAAAATCAGAGAAAAGAAAATTTTGGAATCGAGAATTAAATTAAAGAACTAATAAAAAAATAAATAGAAAAAAAATATATAAAATTCATTATCTTCTTCCCTAGTTGCCGTCTCTCTCTTCCAAGCTCTCTCTCAAACTCTTTCCTCCATGAAAGCTTATGTATAAGCTTCCTAAATATTAATTCCACCATAAATCCTTTGATTTTCTTGAAGAAAAATTATAAACAAATCTTGGAAGGAAGATTAGAAGGAGAAGAATTGAAGAAAATTGAGAGGAAGTGAAGATCAAAGACTTCACTAAAGGTTAGTAATGCAAACTTCAAATTTTTAGCTTAATTAATGTATGTATGGCATCTAGAGCTTGTAAATAAACTTAAAATAAAAATAAATTAATTGTTGGAGACCAAACTGAAATTCGGGCAGCTTGAGAGGAGTATGGATTGCATGAATTTAATGGGTTTGAATGAGTTTAGGAACCCTACTTAGTTGATTGATTATGGTTTAAAGTTTTGAATTTAGTTAATTGCACAATTTAAGTGAATTAGGGTTTGGAGGCTAGGGTTTGTGAACCAAAATTTGGAGAAATGCATAAATGGCATGTTTGACCTATTGTGAAGTGAAATAGTGGTCAATTATGACCAAATGAATTGTGTGGGAATGGTAGGAAATTAAACCAAATTCGTAGCAGCATGACCAAACCTACTTTGAAGGACCAAAACTCAAATTTTACAAGCCTAATGGATATGCCACCAATTGGAGATGAAAATAGACATAAAAGAGCACAATTTTCATTAAGGAACCATGGCCAAAAATTGACCAAAACTTGGTGAAACAATTGACCAAAGTGAAATGATAGCAGGCTGCCACTGCACTAAACGGACCAAATGAACAGTAACTAACTGTTCATTTGGTCATAACTCGAGTTAGACAGGTCAAATTGACCTGAAATTTGGCTAGGGGTTAGAGGAGATATAGATCTAAAACTTTCATGAAGAACATCACCCCAAATTATGCCATTAACCCATTCAAATTATTGAGCAAAGTTGAGTTATCAAACCTGCAACTCTGCAGATTTTCATTTGGGCAGTAATGTTTGGATAGCTATAACTCTCTCTAGAAAACTCGGATTTAGGTGATTCTTGAATCGATGGAAACCTAAGACATAGTAGAACATTTCATATGAAGAAAGTTAGACCAAATTATGAACTTAACTTAATCAAATTACTAACCAAAGTTGGATCAAAATCTGCCAGAACCCAAAATCTCAGCATGAACAGTGCACGTGAACAGTAATTTTATTTTGGCCATAACTTGAGCTACAAAACTCCGATTGGGGTGATCCAAAAATGAGAATACACAAAAGACAATAAGGAACATTTTCTATGAAGGAAGTTTTATCAAATTCCAACAGTAGATCGACCAATGGAACAGTGCAACTTCGGAGAACCAAAACCGAAAATTGGCAATTTTGCCAAAATGACCTAAGCTTTGAGAAAATGATCAAAACCAACAAGTTTAATGACCAAAATGTGGTATGTGGGTAAAGTTAGAGTTCCCATACCTAGTAAGCCTTAAAAAAGTCAACTATTTGACTAGAATAGTGTAGTGAATAGTAACTCGAAACACAAAATTTCGAGAACGTCGAATTTAACACGTTAGAGCTAGGTAAATGTGGAGCTAAGTTTATTTTGGATTTATTTTAAGTTCTAGTACTGAAACATTGTAAATATTGCATGTTTCAGTGGAAAAGAATACCGGGACAGAACCCGAGGAGTAGAGTCAAGGCCAACAGGCGACTCATTTGAGATTTGTGCACAAGATATACTTTTATAATCATCTTTTGCATATCGTTTTGAATAATATGAAATATTGGATTATGGCATTCTTATGATGTTTGATCTAAATTGTTGAAAGTTATTATGTATATTTGAAAAGATAATGTTTAGCAAATTGTTAAAATAAGTTTTGAAACCACAGTATCATGACCATATATTTGAATACCTCACTAGCATGACTAGTGAGGGTAATTAGTTTCGAATTTTGATTCCTTCTCTGGAGAAGTGTTGAGGTGTGCCAGTAGAAGAGGATGTGAATGGATATCCATATATTTGAGCTAGCTAGCCTTGTGATATGATTTCTCTTTAGCCTCTGGCTATTGAGATTCATGTGATTTCTCTTTAGCCTCTGGCTATTGAGATTCTATTTGTTTCGAATGGTGTGATCTAACTGTGGGTTTTATGAAATGTGTTTTGATACTTTGAAATGAACTTAGTTTGTAATAAAGTTTGTAATAAAGTTTAGTATGAAGTTTGTATGAAGTTTAGTTTGTATTTCTTTTGATTTAAATTTGTAAGGTTGTGTATAAATTATTTTGTTTTTAATGAAATATGAATGATATTGATTGACAGTATTTTGAGAATTATTGAACTTGTGAATTTTGAGAAATTGATTGAGTTTGATTGTGAAACCGAAGTAGTGGTTGAGAAAAACTTTTAGAAGTGCTTTTACGGTATTCAAGAACGGTTTTCTCAAAATACAGAGGAAACTCACAAAATTTTTATAAAATTTGCGGAAAACTAAAATGGCCAAAAATATTAATTAGTTTTAATTTCAACTAAATGTTTTAAATTCTTATTAGAAATGCTCACCACTTGTCAAAAATAAGAAAATTGTTTTAAAATCCCTTGTAGGATACTTAATGAGTTATCGGTAGGTGAAGTGCGGTAGTTCATTAGGTATTCTACGGGATCATGTTATGCCTTACAGAGGGGTAAGGTGTGACATGTTTTAGTGGTATCAGAGCAAATTTTTGAAGTATGTTTTAACATATAAATTTGTGTCTTTCTTGTTAAGTACAACTGCTCAATGTCCATAATTGTTACATACAGTGCATTACATCATGAATATGAACTAACGGAGGGAAATCTCCATGTGTTACTTGTTCAGGAGATACCCTAACTTCAGATTGAAATGGAAGAAGGGGATCGCTCAGTTGAGCAGTCTGTTGAAGCTGAGGCACAAGGGGAAGCCCCAGCTTTACCTAATGTCAGTGGGTCAGCAGCACCAGCCCCACAAATGCCGCAATTTCCTGCACAGTTCGCACAGCAGATGGCGGCAATGTTTCAACAAATGGCTGGGGGTATGCCTGCTCAAGCTCCACCCCAACCACCTGTGGCACAACCACTGCCTCCAGCCAGACAATATGATAAATTATTGAAGTATGGGGCTGCAGAATTTAAGGGTACAGTGGACCCTTTGGAGGCAGAGCAATGGCTTGAAAGAATGGACAGAGTATTTAAGAAGCTGCACTGCCAAGATGAACTGAAATTTGAATACTGCGGTCGCCATCGCAAGGGGATGCGAGGATCGGTGGAAGACCATCCCCACGGCTTGGCTGAACCACCGATCTTGACTTGGGATGACTTCATTAGGAGTTTAGGCAAAATACATCGGATGCATATGTTGATCAAATCGCAAGAATTTTTGAGCTTAAACAAGGGAACCGATCGGTGGCGGAGTATAAGAGGGAGTTCTCCGCTGAGTCATTATCTCGAGAGTCTCCTTACTACCAGTAAGGCAAGATGCAAGAGATTTGAGACGGGTTTGAAGCCCAGCATAAGGATGCAAGTTGTGGGATTTCGACACAGCAACTTTTCATAACTTATGTTCCAAGCACTTGAACTGGAGAGAGTTGAAGCAGAAGCAACCCCAGTGAAGGAAAAATCTGAGAAATCAGAAAAAGACAAGGGGGAAAAATCAGTTGAACAGAGTTCTGGTGCTACCTCTGGAAAGAAAAAGAAGTTTAGTGGACCCAGCAGGGGTCGAGGTGGAAGATTTGGTAGAGGCAGATTTTCCGGACAGAGACCCCAGTGTCTTGATCAGCCAGGGTTCACATTCGCCCGCCGTGAGACTTGTGGCAAGATTCATGGGGAATGCTATTGGGCCACCGGAGCCTGCTTTTAGCTGTGGAGGCAAGGGCCATATAGCTAAAGACTGTACTAGTGCTCGAGATATGGTCCGGCTTCTACTCGCGAGGATCTATTGAGTCCCGCTCCGAGGTTCACAGTCATTTGGCAGAGGAAGAGGCAGAGGTAGAGGCACCGCTCAGCGATCGGCACGATTGGTCGATGCACAAGGAAGTGCGTCAGCCAGAGTCTACACGATGAGACAGCGAGAAGAGGCTGAAACTTCCGATGTGGTAGCTGGTACATTCTCTATCTCTGATCAGGAAGTATTTGTATTGTTTGATCCGGGTTCAACTCATTCATATGTTAGTGCTAGCATAGTCAGTTCACTTGCTGTTCCATGTGTGCAAATGGGTTTTGAAGTGCTAGTAACTAGTCCTTTAGGACAAGAGGTCCAGGTCAACAGAATTTATAGAGACTGTCCTTTGGTGATCCAAGGACATGTTTTCCTGTTAGACTTGATTGAGATGCCCTTCAGAGAGTATGATATTATCTTGGGCATGGATTGGTTAGCCAGGTATCATGCTATGATTGATCAGAGATCAAGAGTCACTTTTGGTCTCCTCTCTGCATTTGATGTGGTAATACACGGGAGAGGCATTTACTACCATCAAACATCATTTCGCTGCACTAGCCGTAAGAATGATCGTAAAGGGGTGTGAAGCATACTTGGCACATGTGATAGACACCTGTGGGGAGTCCAAAGACTAAGGGACATTCCTACGGTATGTGACTTTCCGGATGTGTTTCCTGATGAATTGCCAGGATTACCTCCAGAAAGAGAGGTGCAGTTTGAAATTGATGTTATGCCTGGTGTGGACCCAATCTCCATAACGCCATATAGAATGGCATTTGCAGAATTGAAAGAATTGAAAGTGCAGTTGCAAGAATTGCTTGACAAGGGCTTTATCCGCCCTAGTGTGTCACCTTGGGGAGCGCCAGTGTTGTTTGTAAAGAAGAAAGATGGCACTCTCCGTTTGTGTATTGATTATCGGTAGTTGAATAAGGTGACAATAAAGAATAGATATCCATTGCACCGCATTGATGACTTGTTTCATCAGTTGAGGGGTGCATCTGTGTTCTCCAAAATTGACCTGAGATCAGGTTATTATTAGCTGAAAGTACAAGAGCAGAGTATTCCTAAAACTGCCTTTAGAACCCGCTTTGGACATGATGAGTTCTTGGTCATGCCATTCGGTATAACTAATGCTCCGGCTGCTTTTATGGATCTGATGAACACTATCTTCAGACCATACCTCGACCAGTTTGTAGTGGTATTCATTGATGATATATTGGTCTACTCGAGGAATGCAGAAGAGCATGATAGACATCTGCGAATTGTACTGCAGACTTTGAGGGAGAAACAGCTATATGCCAAATTATCGAAGTGTGAATTTTGGCTGAAGGAGATATCCTTTTTGGGCATGTAGTGTCAGAAGAGGGCATTAAGGTAGATCCAAGTAAGATTGAAGTCGCCCCATTGGAGGCCACCTAAATGTCACAGATTCGTAGTTTTCTGGTTTAGCCGATACTACCGTAGATTTGTGAAGGATTCTCCATGTTGGCATCTCCATTGACCAAGCCGCTTAGAAAAGATGTAAAATTTCAGTGACGGATAAATGCCAACGAGTTTTGATGAATTGAAGAGATGTTTGTGAAGCTCAGTCGACTTTACCTACACCGTAAAGAATATCTGATTCTGATGATGCTTCTCACACTGGGTGAGGTTGTGTGTTGATGCAAGTTCGAAATTTCATGTCCTATGCATCACGCCAGCTAAAACCACATCTGAGGAATTATCCGAACCATGATTTGGTGCTTGATGCCATTGTGTTTGCTCTTAAGATCCGGAGACATTATTTGTATGGGGAGAAATGTTATATCTACACAGATCATAAGAGTTTGAAGTATTTGGGCACCCGTAAAGAGTTGAATTTGAGACAGAGGAGATGGTTAGAGTTGATAAAGACTATGATTGTGCGATAGACTATCACCAGTGAAAGCTAATGTTGTGGCCGACGCCTAAGTCGCAAGACTATGGCAAGTCTACAAGTTATTCCTTTGTCTTTGGTACATGAGTTGAGGTTATTACATGCGGCCTTAGAGATTAGTGATGATGGGCGATACGGTTGCATGGCATGTACAACCGTGTTGATTGATCGATCGTAATGGTCGCCGAATGATCGAAGCATCGTAAACCGATGGAAGAAGTCCACAGGCAAGAAACCGAGTTCTCAATCGAGATGATGGTTTATCGCTACACTGAGGGCAAAATGTGTGTTCCTAATGATGTTGATTTGAGGCGATCATTTTGAAGGAAGCACATGAGTCTCCTTTTGCCATGCACCCTGGTGGTACAAAAATGTATAGGGGGCTAAAGGAGCATTACTGGTGGATGGGTATGAAGAGAGATGTGGTAGAGTTTGTGTCCAAATGCCTAACTTGTCAGCAAGTAAAGGCAGAGCATCAAGTACTGGGTTGTTACATCCACTACCGATGCAGTGGAAATGGGAGAGAATAACGATGGATTTTGTGATGGGACTTGAGGACACGTAAGAGTCATGATGCGCTTTGGGTCATTGTTGTGATTGACTAAATCTGCTCATTTTCCGCGATCCGATGGACTATAGTTTAGAAAGATTGGCCAAGTTATACATCGATGAGATTGTGAGATTGCATGGAGTGCCGTATCCATCGTATCGCAGAGATCCTAGGTTCACTTCTAGATTCAGGGTAGTCTTCAGAGAGCCCTAGGAACTAGATTGAACTTCGATCGCATTCCACCCACGCATGCATGGCCACCCGAGAGGGTAATTCAGATATTGGAGGACATGTTACGGGCTTGTGTGATTGAGTTTGAGGGTAGTTGGGATACACACTTGCCTTTGATTGAGTTTGCTTACAACAACAGCTACCAATCAAGCATTGGGATGCCTCCATATGAAGCTTTGTATGGCAGAAAATGTAGAACCCCGTTGTGTTGGGATGACGTGGGTGAAAGAAAGATGATCGGACCTAAAATCGTTCAGCAAACTGAAAAGAAAATCAGGGTGATTAGAGGTCGACTTAAGGCTACATCAGACCGTCAGAAGTCCTACATTGATTTGAAAAGAAGGGATATTCAGTATGCAGTGGGTGAGAAAATTTTCCTCAAGGTTTCTCCTTGGAAGAGGATTATGAGATTCGGCCGAAAGGGGAAACTAAGTCCTCGTTTTATCGGGCCATATGAGGTTCTGGAAAGAGTGAGTCCTTTGGCATATCGGTTGGCACTACCTCCAGAGTTGGAGAAGATACATAATGTCTTTCATGTGTCTATGTTGAGGAGGTATCGATCAGACTCATCTCATATACTACCAGTAGAAGAAATAGAAGTGAATCCAGACCTCACATATGAAGAAGAACCCATAAAGATTCTGGCTTATGAGGTGAAGCAGCTACGGAATAAGCAGATACCGTTGGTAAAAGTGCTGTGAAGCCATCATTCAGGCCAAGAAGCTACTTGGGAACGAGAGGAGGACATGAGGAGACAACACCCACAGCTATTCAGAGATTGATACCAGGTAAAATTTCGAGACGAAATTTATTTATGGGGGGGAGAATTGTAACACCCCCATTGCATAGCCTGGTAGATTTCACTGTTCCGGTGACCGGTGTCGGTCCGGACAATTAATGGGATTAGGGCCACACCTAAGACAACTTGAGAAGCCATAAACATAAATAATTAGTAATGTTTAATTAGTTAACTACAAATAAGAAAAACAGAACATAAGAGGTTAAACGAGCCGAGAGTCACAACGATGAGTGACCTCCTCGAGGACGCATCACAAGTCATTTTAAACTCAAATTTCGAACCGTAAAGTGACGCTGCGTCCTTAGGACCCTTATGGACACAATGGAAAAGAGAAAATCACGAAAAAGAACTATTAAGTCACCAAATAATTAGGTCGTGAGCTAAAGAAATATTGGATTATTTGCAAACCGGGATGAACCTGGCGAGGGGTGATTTGGTCAATTGACCCCGAGAGTGACTCGACCTAATCACAAATAAAATCGAGAAAAGAAAATTTGGAATCGAGAATTAAATTAAAGAACTAATAAAAAAATAAATAGAAAAAAATATAAAATTCATTATCTTCTTCCCTAGTTGCCGTCTCTCTTCCAAGCTCTCTCTCAAACTCTTTCTCCATGAAAGCTTATGTATAAGCTTCCTAAATATTAATTCCACCATAAATCCTTTGATTTTCTTGAAGAAAAATTATAAACAAATCTTGGAAGGAAGATTAGAAGGAGAAGAATTGAAGAAAATTGAGAGGAAGTGAAGATCAAAGACTTCACTAAAGGTTAGTAATGCAAACTTCAAATTTTTAGCTTAATTAATGTATGTATGGCATCTAGAGCGTGTTAATAAACTTAAACTAAAAATAAATTAATTGTTGGAGACCAAACTGAAATTCGGGCAGCTTGAGAGGAGTATGGATTGCATGAATTTAATGGGTTTGAATGAGTTTAGGAACCCTACTTAGTTGATTGATTATGGTTTAAAGTTTTGAATTTAGTTAATTGCACAATTTAAGTGAATTAGGGTTTGGAGGCTAGGGTTTGTGAACCAAAATTTGGAGAAATGCATAAATGGCATGTTTGACCTATTGTGAAGTGAAATAGTGGTCAATTATGACCAAATGAATTGTGTGGGAATGGTAGGAAATTAAACCAAATTCGTAGCAAAGATGACCAAACCTACTTTGAAGGACCAAAACTCAAATTTTACAAGCCTAATGGATATGCCACCAATTGGAGATGAAAATAGACATAAAAGAGCACAATTTTCATTAAGGAACCATGGCCAAAAATTGACCAAAACTTGGTGAAACAATTGACCAAAGTGAAATGATAGCAGGCTGCCACTGCACTAAACTGACCAAATGAACAGTAACTGTTCAACTGTTCATTTGGTCATAACTCGAGTTAGACAGGTCAAATTGACCTGAAATTTGGCCAGGGGTTAGAGGAGATATAGATCTAAAACTTTCATGAAGAACATCACCCCAAATTATGCCATTATCCCATTCAAATTATTGAGCAAAGTTGAATTATCAAACCTGCAACTCTGCAGATTTTCATTTGGGCAGTAATGTTTGGATAGCTATAACTCTCTCTAGAAAACTCGGATTTAGGTGATTCTTGAATCGATGGAAACCTAAGACATAGTAGAACATTTCGTATGAAGAAAGTTAGACCAAATTATGAACTTAACTTAATCAAATTACTAACCAAAATTGGATCAAAATCTGCCAGAACCCAAAATCTCAGAATGAACAGTGCACGCGAACAGTAATTTTATTTTGGCCATAACTTGAGCTACAAAACTCCGATTGGGGTGATCCAAAAATGAGAATACACATAAGACAATAAAGAACATTTTCTATGAAGGAAGTTTTGTCAAATTCCAACAGTAGATCGACCAATGGAACAGTGCAACTTTGGAGAACCAAAACCGAAAATTGGCAATTTTGCCAAAATGACCTAAGCTTTGAGAAAATGACCAAAACCAACAATTTTAATGACCAAAATGTGGTATGTGGGTGAAGTTAGAGTTCCCATACCTAGTAAGCCTTAAAAAGTCAACTATTTGACTGGAATAGTGCAGTTAATAGTAACCCGAAACACAAAATTTCGAGAACGTCGAATTTAACACGTTAGAGCTAGGTAAATGTGGAGCTAAGTTTATTTTGGATTTATTTTAAGTTATAGTACTAAAACATTGTAAAAATTGCGTGTTTTAGTGGAAAAGAATATCGGGACAGAACGCGAGGAGTAGAGTCAAGGCCAACAGGCGACTCGTTTGAGGTTTGTGCACAACATATACTTTTATAATCATCTTTTGCATATCGTTTTGAATAATATGAAATATTGGATTATGGCATTCTTATGATGTTTGATCTAAATTGTTGAAAGTTATTATGTATATTTGAAAAGATAATGTTTAGCAAATTGTTAAGATAAGTTTTGAAACCACAGTATCATGACCATATATTTGAACACCTCACTAGCATGACTAGTGGGGGTAATTAGTTTCGAATTTTGATTCCTTCTCTGGAGAAGTGTTGAGGTGTGCCAGTAGAAGAGGATGTGAATGGATATCCATATATTTGAGCTAGCGAGCCTTGTGATATGATTTCTCTTTAGCCTCGGCTATTGAGATTCATGTGATTTCTCTTTATCATCTGGCTATTGATATTCTATTTGTTTCGAATGGTGAGATCTAACTGTGGGTTTTATGAAATGTTTTTTGATACTTTGAAATGAACTTGGTTTACATGTAAAATCTTACAATGCATGATTGTATTTAATTTTCATGTTTAGCAAAATTTTTGAATGAATGTGCTTTAAGTTTTGCATAAAGATTATTTTAGTATATTGTGCACCACTGAGTCCTAGTACTCAGCGATAGCTTTTATTGCTGTCGCAGATACAGAGACTAGAGGAGCAGCAGACTGAGCTGCTGAGGTGTGTGAAGTCATCAGCTTAAAGCCTTCGGGTATAATTTATACCCTAATCAGAATACTTCTTTTGATGTATATATTGCACATAAATGTATGGACATGTAAAAATGGGTCTTGAGCAGCTTGTACACAAATTTGTATGAAGTTTGTAATAAAGTTTAGTTTGTGTTTCTTTTGATTTAAATTTGTAAGGTTGTGTATAAATTATTTTGTTTTTAATGAAATATGAATGATATTGATTGACAGTATTTTGAGAATTATTGAACTTGTGAATTTTGAGAAATTGATTGAGTTTGATTGTGAAACCGAAGTAGTGGTTGAGAAAAACTTTTAGAAGTGCTTTTTACAGGTATTCAAAGAACGGTTATCTCAAAATACAGAGGAAACTATTTCAAAATTTTTATAAAATTTGCAGAAAACTAAAATGGCCAAAAATATTAATTAGTTTTAATTTCAACTAAATGTTTTAAATTCTTATTAGAAATGCTCACCACTTGTCAAAAATAAGAAAATTGTTTTAAAATCCCTTGTAGGATACTTAATGAGTTATCGGTAGGTGAAGTGCGGTAGTTCATTAGGTATTCTACGGGATCATGTTATGCCTTACAGAGGGGTAAGGTGTGACATTCTATATTTTCTACCATACAAAGCTTCGTATGGAGGCATCCCAATGCTTGATTGGTAGCTATTGTTGTAAGCAAACTCAATCAAAGGCTAGTGTGTGTCCCAACTGCCATCAAACTCAATCACACAAGCCCGTAGCATGTCCTTCAAGATTTGAATTACCCTTTCAGACTGGCCATCTGTCTGTGGGTGGAATGTCGTACTGAAGTTCAATCTAGTTCCTAGGGCTTTCTCAAGACTACCCCAGAATCTAAAAGTGTACCTAGGATCTCTGTCTGATACGATGGATACTAGCACTCCATGCAGTCTCACAATCTCATATATATATAACTTGGCCAATCTTTCTAAACTATAGTCCATTCGAACTGGCAGAAAATGAGCAGACTTGGTTAGTCTGTCAACAATGACCCATACTGCATCATGACTCTTCTGTGTCCTTGGAAGTCCCATCACAAAATCCATTGTTATTCTCTCCTATTTCCATTCTGGTACTGGTAGTGAATGTAACAATCCAATGGGTACTTGATGCTCTGCCTTCACTTGCTGACAAGTTAGGCATTTAGAGACAAATTCTTCCACATCTCTTTTCATACCCATCCACCAGTAATGCTCCTTTAGCCCTCTATACATTTTTGTGCCACCAGGATGCATGGCAAAAGGAGACTCATGTGCTTCCTTCAAAATGATCTGCCTCAAATCAATATCATCAGGAACACACATTCTGCCCTGGTGTAGTAGTAGACCATCATCTCTTATTGAGAATTATGGTTTCTTGCCCTGTCGGACTTCTTCCAACAGCTTCTGATACCTTTCATCATTCTGAGCAGCCATTCTGATCTGATCAATCAACATTGGCTGTACATGCCATTCAACTGCTGTCTGCCCCTCATCATTATTCTCTAAGTTGGCATGTAATGATCTCAACTCATGTACCATAGACAAAGGAATAACCCGTAGACTTTCCATAGTCTTGCAACTTAAGGCATCAACCACTACATTAGCTTTTCCTGGCTGATAGTCTATCAGACAATTATAGTATTTTATCAACTCTAACCATCTCCTCTGTCTCAAATTTAACTCTTTCTAGGTGCCCAAATACTTCAAACTCTTATGATTTGTGTAGATGTAGCACTTCTCCCTATACAAATAGTATCTCCAGATATTAAGAGTAAACACTATAGCTGCAAGCTCTGAATCATGTGTCGGATGATTCCTTTCATGCAGTTTTAGCTAGCGTGATGCATAGGCAATGACATTTCGATCTTGCATCAATACACAGCCTAACCCATTGTGAGAAGCATCACTGTAAACTATGTATTCTTTACCCGGAGTAGGTAAAGTCAGGACTGGAGCCTCAGTTAAACACCTTTTTAATTCATCAACACTCTATTGGCATTTATCCATCCACTGAAATTTCACATCTTTTCGAAGTAGCTTAGTCAATGGAGATGCCAACATAGAAAATCCCTTCACAAATCGACGGTAGTATCCAGCTAAACCCAGAAAAACTGTGAATATCCGTGATATTTCTAGGTGGCCTCCAATTAAGGATAGCTTCTATCTTACTTAGATCTACCTTAATGCCCTCTACTGATACTACATGCCCCAAAAAAGATATTTCTGTAACACCCTAGGCAAATCCCACATTGGCAAAATACGAGAGAGATGCTGGATTTATAAGTTGATGGTTCATAACCCCTAGTGATGCGTTTTAAAACCGTAAGGGATTCGGCCCAGAGCGGATAATATCACTAGTGGGCCCAGCAGTTACATTTGTGGTATTAAACGCTTCGCGTGCAACCTTGAGCGATGGTGGGGCAAACCTCAGCGAGGACGCTGAGTCCCATAAGGGGGGTAGATTGTAACACCCTAGGCAAATCCCACATCGGCAAAACACGGGAGAGATGCTGGATTTATAAGTTGGTGGTTCGTAACCCCTAGTGACGCGTTTTAAAACCGTGAGGGCCTCGGCCCAGAGCGAACAATATCACTAGTGGGCTGGGCCATTACATTTTCTTTCAGCCAAAATTCACATTTCAACAATTTGGCGTATAGCTGTTTCTCCCTCAAAGTTTGCAGTATAATCCGCAGATGTCTATCATGCTCTTCTGCACTCCTCGAATAGACCAATATATCATCTATGAATACCACAACAAACTGGTCGAGGTATGGTCTGAAGATAGTGTTCATCAGATCCATAAAAGCAAATGAGCATTAGTTAACCCGAATGGCATGACCAAGAACTCATAATGGCCATAGCGGGTTCTGAAGGCAGTTTTAGGAATACTCTGCTCTTGTACTTTTAGCTGATAATAACCTGATCTCAGGTCAATTTTGGAGAATACAGCTGCACCCCTCAACTGATCAAATAAGTCATCAATGCGGGGCAATGGATATCTATTCTTTATTGTCACCTTATTCAACTGTCGATAGTTAATACATAAGCGAAGACTACTATCTTTCTTCTTAAAAAATAACACTGGCACTCCCTAAGGTAACACACTAGGGTGGATAAAGCCCTTGTCAAGCAGCTCTTGCAACTGCACTTTAAACTCTTTCAATTCTGCAGGTGCCATTCTATATGGTGTTATAGAGATTGGGTCTACACCAGGCATAATATTAATCTCAAACTGCACTTCTCTTTCTAGAGGTAATCCTGGCAATTCATCAGAAAACACATCCGGAAAGTCACACACGAGGGATGTCCTCGATCTTTGGATCGCCATTTGGGTGTCTATCACATGTACTAAGTATGCTTCACACCCTTTTCTGATCATCCTTCTAGCTAGTGCAGCCGAAATGATGTTTGATGGTAATAAATGCCTCTCCCCATGTATTACCACATCACCGTACAGAGGGAGATCAAAAGTGATTGCCTTCAGTCTACAGTCAATCATGGCGTGATGCCTAGCTAACCAATCCATGCCCAAAATAATATCATAATCTCTGAAGGGCATTTCAATCAAATTTGATAGAAAAACATGCCCTTGGATCACCGAAGGGCGATCTCTCTATAGATTCTGTTGACCCGAACCTCTTGTCCTAATGGACTAGTTACTAGCACTTTAAAACCCATTTGGACACACGGAATAGCAAGTGAACTGACTATGCTAGCACTAACATACGAGTGGGTTGAACTCGGATCAAACAACACAAATGCATCTTGATCAGAGATAGAGAATGTACCAGCTACAACATCAAAAGTCTCAGCCTCTTCTTGCTGTCTCATCGTGTAAACTCTGGCTGAAGCACTTCTTTGTGCTGACTGACCAACAGTACCCTGACTACCTAAAGTAGTGCCTCTACCTCTGCCTCTTCCTCTGCCAACTAGTTGTGAACCTTTAGGAGCAGAACTCTGAATAGATCCTTCTGTAGTCGTAGGAGCTGGACCATATCTAGGAGCACTAGTGCAGTCTT
The DNA here is from genome assembly GCF_030052815.1 of Hevea brasiliensis. NCBI lineage: Eukaryota > Viridiplantae > Streptophyta > Magnoliopsida > Malpighiales > Euphorbiaceae > Hevea > Hevea brasiliensis. Next base: position 445 of record NW_026614700.1, on the reverse strand, counting down.
TAGCAAGATGGCCCTTGCCTCCACAGTTAAAGCAGGCTCCTATAGCCCAATAGCATTCTCCCCCATGAATCTTGCCACAAGTCTCATAGGGGCGGGCAGGATATGAACCCCTACTTGACTGCTAACCAGACCTAGGGGGTCTCTGTCCAGAAAATCTACCCCTTCAAAATCTTCCACCTCGACCTCTGCTAAGTCCATCAAATTTCTTTTTTCTTTTCAGAGGTACCACCAAAACTTGGCTCTACTGAGTTTTTCCCCTTATCTTTTTCTGATTTCTCAGCTTTCTCTAATTTTTTCTTTACTGGGGTCGCTTCTGTTTCAATTCTTTCCAACTCAAGTGCTAGAGAAATAAGTTCTGCAAAATTGCTGTGTCTGAATCCCATTACTTGCATCCTCAGACTAGGCTTCAAACCTGTCTTAAATCTCTTGCACCTTGCCTTGCTGG